>NC_056727.1:167737800-167809301 GCF_019279795.1 Protopterus annectens
GTGAAGAATGGACCTAATGCTGCACTGCAGTACTACAGATGCCATATGCATGAGCATGCCGATCACATGCTTCATGGTTACCATGACAAAGGGTAGAGGAAAGTGCTATGGCAGCAATTCATAGACAGCAGCAGCACTAACTAACTTCATTAGCAAAGCTGCTGCTATAATTGACCAATGTCAGCATGATATGAAGCACCCCTATCATTTCTTGTAATGATTTAAAACTGTAGAAATGTGGAATAAAAGAATTTCAGTAAAGATTCTGAGCACCTGAATCTTCACAGAGTTAAGGAAGGGCCTTGTAATGTACCTCCTCAAGAACAACCTCTGTGGTGCATGTCAGGGGCAGTGGGCAGATGGCACGCTGTATTTGTAAATAGGACCAATGACACTGTGCCATATTCCTGTAGCCACAGTGGGGACAAACCATGGAAAGGATATTCTGCAAATCATGTTTCAGGATCCTTTGTTGAGTCATGGTTACATTTTGCAAACAGGAGCTGTTTACAGTAATAACTGCAGCTGATAAAGTACAGTTTTGTACCTACCATAAATGTAGATGTTCGAGTGCTCATACAGCTGCAGTCATTTCACTTGGGTTATCCTGCCGTCAGGTGGGTCCTCGGTCGGCCGAATTCCAAAGTCTAGGTCCGGCGTCGGTTGTCGTCGATTCTTCCCTGACGTCAGTGCGGCAGGGGTATAAAAGAGGCAGCTGACGCCATTTTCTTCAGTTTTTCTTGCCCCAGATGTCAGGTGCCCCCAGAAAGGAAGGCAAAACATGATATTATGCAAACATACAAAGTAGATAAATCAAAACAGTAGTTGCAAGCAAATACACCATAAAGGAATACCCCAAACAGGTTGTATGTTAAAGGTGTTTGTCATAAGTCCTGTCCTAAGAGGGGAAGGAGGGTAACCTGGACTGCAGTTGTATGAACACTCGAACATCTACATTTATGGTAGGTACAAAACTGTACTATGTTCATCGTGCATACAGCTGCAGTCATCACACTTGGTTAGAATCCCAAAGCTAAGTAAGGGTGGCAGGTACTAAGTGGAATTAGGAGGGGCTAGGATGCCCTGCAGGACTGCTGTGGCAAAGCCCGCTCTAGATTTTGTGTATAGTGGAAGGTGGTAGTGCTTGGAGAAAGTGCACTGAACTCCAAGTAGCTGCTTCCAAAATGTCCTTGGTAGGGACCCCCCTGAGGAAAGCTGCAGAGGTAGCTGTAGCCCTGGTGGAGTGGGATCTGATGTATACAGGCACTGATTTTCCATGAAATGAATAACCAAAGCGTATGCAGTGGGCTATCCATTTTGAAATAGTCTGTTTGGAAATAGCCTTTCCTTGAGCACTTGTAGCATAGGACACAAAGAGCTGCTCAGATTTCCTGAATGACTTTGTTCTGTCCAAGTAATAACGAAGTTGTCTGTGAATGTCCAAGGAATGTAGTAGCCTCTCTCCTTTGTTCTGTGGATTTGGATAAAAGGTAGGTAAATGAATAGTCTGATTCAGAGCTACACTGGATACTACCTTTGGCATGAAGGTAGGGTTGGTTCGTAAGAAAACCCTGTCCTGATGGAAAATGATGAATGGTTGCACAGCCATGAGGGCCTGTAGCTCCGAAACCCTGCGTGCTGAGGTAATAGCCAGAAGTAAGACTGTTTTCCACGACAAGTATTGTAGCTCTGTTGAAGAAGCCGGCTCAAAAGGAGGCAGGGTCAGCTTTTCCAATATGAAGTTGAGGTCCCAAGCTGGGGCTGGTGGTTTCCGTGGGGGTTTTATATTTTTTGCCCCTCTGAGGAACTGCTTTAATAGAGGATGTGAGAATAAAGGAGGATCTGTATTGTATTGTGCTGAAATGGCTTAAGCGTGGATCTTGATGGAGGAGAAGGAAAGGCCACTGTTTAACATCTCAGCTAGGTACTGTAAAATTTGAGGAATATTTATTACCCAAGGATTCTGGCCCTTTTCTTGATTCCAGGAACAAAATTGTTTCCATTTGGCAGAGTAGGTTTTTCTAGTAGAGGGTCTCCTGGCCTCCAAGATAAAGTACAGTTTTGTACCTACCATAAATGTAGATGTTCGAGGATCCACATTGCTGCAGTCCTAACTATTGGGTAGTCCGCTGTCCAGTCATGACCGACGTCATATCCTCAGTCTTTTCTTGCCCCAGATGTCAGAAGACCCTGAAAAGCTAAGGCCAAAACCAAAAATTCCAAACATACCTGCACCAAAAATATGTACAATATATACAAAATTACCAGAATATAACCTCACCTACACAACCACCCTTAAACACAGAGGGGAAGGAAACATCTACATTTATGGTAGGTACAAAACTGTACTATGTTCTTCATTCCACATTGCTGCAGTGAATCCCAAAGCAGAGGTAAGGGAGGCTGGAAACCAGCCCTAGACTTAGAGTAGAGAGGAAGGTGATAATGCTTAGAGAAAGTATGCACTGAACTCCAAGTAGCTGCCTAAACCCAATCCACCTAGAAATAGTTTGTTTTGACACAGGCTTGAACAACTGCTGAGACTGCCTAAAATCCTTAGTCCTGCTCAAATAATAACAAAATCTTTTCCCTTTATTTTGGGGATCTGCATAAAAGTAGGCAAATGAATAGTTTGGTTTAAAGCCACACTAGAAACCACCTTAGGCATAAAGGAAGGATTAAAGATACCCTATCCTTATGAAAAATCAAAAAGGCTCTACCGCCATAGGGGCCTGCAACTCAGAAACCCTTCTTGCAGAAGTAATGGCCAACAAAAAGCAGTCTTCCATGACAAATATTTCAATTCAGCAGTAGCCGCAGGCTCAAAAAGGTTGAGTAAGTTTCTCCAACACAAAATTGAGATCCCAAGCAGGAGTAGGAGCTCTATTGGGGGTCTTATATTCTTTGCCCCTCTAAGAAATTGCTTGAACAAAGGATGAAAACAATGGTGGGTCACAATCATAGTGAGCTGAAATTGCTGCAGCATGAATCTTAATGGAAGAGAAAGACAAACCTTTGTCCAATAACTCAGTAAGATATTGAAGAGCCACACTCAAATTAGGCTCAGAAATCTCCAAATTGTTTGCTGCACTTGTACTAGGTCTTCTGGCTTCCATAATCACATTTAAAACTTGTTGAGGAAGTTGAGACCTGCTGTCTTTCAAAACAGAATATGCCAGGCTGTTAGATGAAGAGATTGAAGCTTGACATTGAGCAGGTGACCGTCCCTCTGAGACAACAGGTGTGGAATCAAGGGTAAAGGCCATGGGGGCTTCCTTACCAGACTCCTCAGTAATGGGTACCAGTGCTGCCGAGGCCAATCTGGAGCTATTAAAATCATCCTTGGCTTGTCTTGTCTGACCTTTAGAAGCACCTTTGGGAGAAGAGGCAGAGGTGGAAAAGCATACACATGAAGATTTTTCCAACTGAAAGAAAGCATCCACTTTCCAAGCTGTGTGATGAAACCTCTTTGTGCAAAACTTTGGCAGCTGGTGGTTTAGTGGAGAAGCGAACAGATCTATGTCTGGAGTTCCCCATGACACTGTCAATTTTGAAATACATGAAGATCCAGTTTGGGATCCATGATTTGTCTGCTTAACACATCTGCTAAGGAGTTCTGTGCGCAGAAACCTTGCCTGAAGAGTTAGTTGCAAGCTGAGCGCAGTCTCCCATAAAATCATTGCTTGCCTGCACAATGGGTAAGAATGTGTTCCCCTTGTTTGTTGATGTACCACATGACAGTTGTGTTGTCTGTTAGAATCAACACCTGCCCTGGAAGAAGTAACTCCTTGAAAGCCATTAATGCAAACTGGACTGCTAACATCTCTTTCATGTTGATATGTAGATGCTGTAGTCTGGTAGGCCACTTGTCTTGTATCCACTTTCCATTTAGATGAGCTCCCAAGCAATGTCTGAGGCATCTGTCGTTAGAATCTGACTCGCCTTCTGGCGGTCACAGAGAGTCCCTTGTTTAGAGACATTCCTGAGCCCACCACAAAAATTCCTTTTGAATGCAAGGTATTATTTGAATGACAGTGTCCAAATCCTGGCAGTGCTGTGTCCATACATTTTTGAGATACCATTGCAGCTTCCTCATATGCAGTTTGGCATTGGGAAGCACCAGAATACAAGATGCCATGAACCCTAAGGCTTGAAGGACTGTCCTTGCAGTCAGCCCGGACTGAAGAGATAGTTGATGGAAGTAACTGGAAAGATTCTTTTGTTTGTCCGGGGTTAAAAAGGCCATCTGGGCTGCTGTATTCAGTCTCACACCCAGAAAGCACATGTCTTGAGAGGGTACTAGACTGGACTTTATTTCGTTCACAGAATACCCTAGGCATCTTAGCACTGCTATGACATAATCCAGATGCTGTAGAAGGTCTTCCCTTTCTTGAGCTAGAATCAGGCAGTCGTCCAAGTAAGGATAGATTTGAATTCCTTTTAGCCTGAAGTAAGCTATCACTGAGCCAGAACCTTTGTGAATACTCGGATAAGCCAAAGGGCAATGCAGAGAACTGATAATGAGAATTTCCAGCTCGAAACGCAGATACTTCCTGCAACTTAGTCTTATAGGCACATGAAGGTAAGCTTCCTTGAGATCTAAAGTTACCATCCAGTGATCCTTGCCCAGCAGAGGTAAAAGCTGTTGTAAGGCCAACATTTTGAACTTGCGAATGTCCACATAAGTGTTGAGAATAGATAAATCCAAAATTGGCCTCCAAATCCTAGGCCCCTTTCTGGCACAGGAACTGGCTGAATGGCAACAGAGAAATTTGCTTGTGAGCCTCTTGTCTTTGTAGAGGAGGAATGTCTGGCATGCCTTTGAAAGGAGGCATGGTATGGAAATAAAACCTGTAACCGTGGTGAATGATATCCAGAACCCATCTGTCTTGGGTAATTAAATCCCAATTTTCTTTGAAAAGAGACAGCCTTCCTCCCAAAGGTGCTGCCAAATGTACTGGCAGCTGAAAAGGTAGGTCATTGGGTCTGCTTACGAAAGGACTGACCCCTGCCCTCACCAGAAGTCTGAGCAGGGGACTCCTGTCCTAGGCCCAAAAGAACCTTGAGCTCTGCCCCTACTACCACCTAGAGACCCCCCTAGACTGGGAATCATAAGCAGGATAAGTCCATCCCTTAGTAGGCCAATTTCTACTAAACTGGAGGCTGCACCTGCAAAAATCCTTAACAGTTTGCATAGACTTAGCCTTGTCCTCCATTTTCTTTAAGACTGCTTCCACAGGCGAACCAAACAACACATCAGACTGCAAAGGAGCATCCAAAATCCTTGTTTTAACATGCTCAGCTAAATTCTGATCTCTCAACCAGGCATGCCTACGAAGAACAGAACCAGTGGCAGCCACCCTCGAGGAGGCCTGCACAGCATCAAAACCACATTGCAAGGAATGTTTACCCACCTGTTCAGACACATGAACTAAATCCTGCAACTCTTTACACTCAATACCTTCTGCCAGAGCATCCACCTTAGATTTCAATTGTGAAAGGAGATAATTCTGATATTTTAACATGTGAAACTGACAATTCAACGCCTCATGGCTAAAGTGGAAAAGTATACACTTTCTTTCCCCATCTATCCAAAGCCCTTGCCTCTTTATCAGGAGGAACAGGATTTTTAACAACAGAGGCCTTCACACCTTTAGGCTCCTGCGAGACAGTTTCTGGGTCTGCCCTAGGACTCTTAAAAGATACTTATGAGCTTCAGACACCCTATAGTACCTATGCCCTTTAACTGGGGCAGGAGGCAAAGAATCAGGATTGAGGGAAGCCTCTGCAAAAACATCTTCCACCACATTCAGAACAGGAGGTATAGCTAAAGGCCTATGCTGGGGTAAAAACAAGAATTCCCTAAGCCTCTTCCTGGAATCAGAGAAATCTTGACCTTCCCATTTAAAATGCTCCCTCATGGAATGCAGAGTCTCTGAAAATGAAAAATCCTCAGGAGGAGAAGCTGAAGGAGTAGAATCATCCACATCAGAATCAGAATAAGGAGGATACTCCTGCAAGTCTTCAGCCGAAGACTCAGAAGCCTCCGAACATTGCTCAACCTTGGAAACAGAAGGGGAGGCTCTAACCACCTTAGGAAGAGAGGGAAGAACAGCCACCTGAGAAGCCCCCTCAGCCTGGCCTACTTCCTGCGAGGATACATCCTGTAACAGTAAAGTCTCTCCCTGAGACTCCAAAGAAACACCTGGCAAAACCTCCGGCTCCACTGAGCCTTCTAAAGATCCGACGTCTGGGACTGTCGGTTCTTCCACTCTAGGCTTTGCTGCTTTGTCCTTGGCGCTTTTGGTCAAGCGATGCCGGAGCATTTTATAATTACAACGCTTCCCAAAACTAACCTGGCACAGTCTAACCTTCTCTTAATAGTGCGTTTGTTAAATCTAGCACAAGAGTGGCATCCAACAACGCAGGCCCTAAACAAGGTATACACAAAGTATGGTAATCGCTATGAGGTATCTGTTTCGCACAAGAAATACAGTTATTCACTTTTTCTGACATCCGTTAAATACTGAGGCAAGAAAACCAAAATATTAACTTTGATTCGGTCTGAAACTCTGACTTCAGAAACTTTCAGAACGCCAACCAAATTGCTTCTGCATCGGACCAATAGTTAGGACTGCAGCAATGTGGAATGAAGAACATCATCCTGCACCTCCTTGGAGAGGAGAGTCTTTTGGATAATTAAGGTATTCTCCATGCAGCTAGATTTAAGGTTTTGAGCTGGCTGTGAAGGGTTTTGTAGCTGTGCTGGGACAACAGAAGAAGAACTAGAGGTAGGATCCATGGTGGTGAGTGTGACAGGCTCTTTAGGAGGGGATACCAGTGTTGTCGTGGCCAGTCTGGAGCAATGAGAATCATTTGTGGCCTCTCTGCTCTGGTTTTTAATAGAACTTTGGTCAGTAGAGGTAGAGGCGGGAAGGCATAGACTGTCAATGTTGTCCAATTGAAAGAGAGTGCATCCACTTTCCAGGCCTGTGGATGATAGGTCCTTGTACAGAATTTCTCCAACTGGTGATTTCTGTGGGTAGCAAATAGATCTATGTCTGGCTGTCCCCATGCCGGAGTTATCTTTGAGAAGACTTGAGGATGCAACTTCCATTCGTGTGGGTCTGTCATATTTCTGCTTAAGTTGTCTGCCAGTGTGTTTTCCTTCCCTGGCAGGAATTGTGCCTGTAGTTGAATTTGTAATTCCAGTGCTGTGTTCCACAGGGTCATAGCTTGCCTGCATAGGGGGTACGAATGAGTCCCCCCTGTTTGTTTATGTATCACATGACTGTGGTGTTGTCTGTCCTTATTAATAGCTGGCCTGGATGCAGAAGGTCTTTGAAGGTCATAAGAGCATTTTGCATGGCTAGCATCTCCTTTTGGTTGATGTGTAGGTGCTTCTCTTTTTGGGACCATTTTCCCTGAATGCACTGATCTGCCATGTGTGCTCCCCAGGCATAGTCTGAGGCGTCTGTTGTGATGGTTTGAGTTGCTTGAGGTAAACAAAAAGGGAGACCTGTGTTTCTTTGGCATGCTTGAGCCCACCACAAAAATTCCTTTTGAAGGCATGGAATGAGTGGTATAATTGTTTCCAAGCTGTGGCTGTGCTGAGACCATAAGTTTTTTAGGTACCATTGTAGTTTCCTCATATGCAGCTTTGCACATGGTATTAGTAGGATGCAAGATGCCATGAACCCCAGAGCCTGCAGGACTTTCCTTGCAGTTAGTCTGGTTAAAGTTGCCATTTTGTTGAAGTATTGAGACAGTTGCCCTTGTTTGTCTGGCGTGAGGTAGGCCATCTGGATTCTTGTATTTAAGCTGGCACCCGGGAAAATTATCTGTTGAGAAGGTATTAGTTTTGATTTATTTTTGTTCACTGTGTAACCCAGTAAGTTTAATAGTTTTATTACAAATGCCAGATGCTGCAATAGAATCCGCTTGGATCAGGCAGTCGTCCAGATATGGGTAGATTTGTATTCCTTGTTGTCTGCAGAAGGCAATCACTGATGCCAGGCATTTCGTAAACACTCTGGGCGCAGTAGATAAGCCAAAGGGCAATGCAGAGAATTGGCAATGGGTTGAACCTGCAAGAAATCTGAGGTATCTTCTGCAATCTTGTCTGATAGGGACATGCAGGTATGCCTCCTTGAGGTCCAACATTACCAGCCAAGACTCCTTGCCCAGCATGGGAAGAAGCTGCTGTAATGTGAGCATCTTGAATTTTGGTACTTCTAGAAATGTGTTTAGAATAGATAAGTCTAAGATGGGTCTCCAGTCTTTGTCCTTCCTTGGTACCAGAAATAGTCTTGAGTAAAAACCTTGACCCTGTTCTTTTGCAGGTACCTCTTGAATAGCTTTCATAGCCATGAGGGTGGAAATTTGTCTTTGTGCCTCTGCCCTTTGATTTTGTGGCAGGTTTGGCATGCCTCTCATTTTCGGAAGGGTGTGAAAGTGGAACCTGTAGCCTCTGTCTATGATATCCAGAATCCATTTGTCTTTTGTAACAATGTGCCAGGTTTTTGAAAATAATGTCAGTTTTCCGCCCAAAGGTGCTTCCATTATAGTTTTGTTTGGCAGGCATAGGGGGGAAGTCATTGTGTCTGTTTTCTAAATGACTGTGGTCTATCTTCTCCACCTCTTGGGGTTGGTACTTGCCACTGTCTAGCTCTGTAAGATCCTTGAGGTTGTCCTCAACCCCTTGGGCATCTGTATCTGCCCCTTTGGGGTCTGTCCGTGGCTGGAAAGGACCAATTTTTTGAAGGCCAGTTTCTGCTGAAGCGTAGAGGTTGCACCTGCAAGAAATCTTTAACCGTTTGCATAGATTTCACTTTTTCCTCCATTTTCTTTAGTACCTCCTCAGCTTTAACACCGAACAATACATCTTTTTGAAGTGGTGCATCTAATAGCTTTGCTTTGACATGATCTGGTAAGGCTTGCTCTTTGCGCCAAGCATGTCTACGTATGACAGACCCCGTGACAGCAGCTCTACATGAGGCCTCTAAAGCATCAAAACCACACTGCAAGGTATGTTTCCCCACTTGCTCTGCTCCATGCAACAAATCCTGCAACTCTTTCAAATCTGGTTGTTCTGCTTGTGTCATTTTGTTTTTCAGCTGAGATAACAAGAACTGTTGGTACTTTAACATATGAAATTGACAGTTTAATGCCCTCATGGTTAAAGTGGCTGAAGTATACACCTTTTTCCCCCACCTTTCTAATGCTCTGGAATCTCTCTCTGAAGGTAAAAGGTTTTTAGCAGTAGAGGCCTTAATCCCCTTGGGACCCTGTGAAATTGTTTCTGGGTCAGCAGTATGGCTTTTATAAAGGAACTGGTGAGAATCAGGAACCCTGCAATATCTGTCTGGTTTAACAGGGGCTGGAGGGTAAAGAGTCTGGATTAAGACTGGCTTCTGCATACACATCATCCAAAATATCTAAAACAGGAGGGATAGCCAGGGGCCTATGCTGGGGGAGCAGTAGAAAATCCCTAAGCCTTTTCTTGGAATCTGAGTAATCTTGGCCTTCCCAGTGGAAGTGCTCTCTCAATGTATGCAGGGTTTCCCCAAAAGAGTAGTCCTCAGGGGGGGAGACCGAGGGAATAGACTCCTCAGCATCAGAATCTTCAAAAGGGGAATAGGCATAATCCTGGTCCTCAGAATGGTCTGAGGCAATAGAACCCTGGTCTGAGGAAGGGCAGTCTTCCACCAACCTGGGTCTTTTGTCTGAGAGGGGGTTGAGAACCCCTGATGAGAGTTATCAAATCCTCAGCCATTTTAAGCATCTGTTTTTTAGGCATGGGGCCTTGAGATGAGGTCTGAGGACCCTGTTTTTCAGTTTTCATTGCAGCTTTAGATTTAGTGAAGGATTTAATAGAAAAGGTGGTAGGCCTGAAGACGCCTTCAGAAATGGCAGGCCTCGCTAAATTTTCGGTTTCCCTGCCAAGAGTGGCGTCGGTATCTGCAGTGGGAATGGAGACCGAGGAACCTGCGACCTCAGGTACTGAAGTCACCGGTAAAATAGTTTCATCGGTAGTCAGGGGCTGCGTAGGCGCCTCGCTGAGAACTGGAGAACCGGTAGTCGGCCTAAGCGTGGTCTCAGTACTCGGTGCAGGCCTCGGATGTCGGTCCTTATCCTTGCGCCTTTTGCCTAAAACTGGCGTCAGTGTATCCGACGACATGATATAATTAAATTTTTTGCCAAAAAAATGAAGGGCGAACTCCGCCCGGCGCTTAATAGTGCGCTTGTTAAACCTAGCACAAAAACAGCAGGCCGAGATGTCGTGGTCTGGCCCTAAGCAAGGTATACAGCAAGAGTGAAAATCCTTATGCGGTATTTGCTTCCCACAAGAAATGCAATTATTAACTTTGTCTGACATCGGTCTGAGGCAAGAAAAGTTTCCCCAACGGGGTACTTAACTCTAAAGAAGACTTTGGCTGAAATACTGTTCGTAAATCTCAGGAGCTGGCCGACCGGCACTTGCGAACTGCTTCTGCTTCGGGCACCGCGCAGCAAGAAAGACTGAAGAAAATGGTGTCGGCTGCCTCTTTTATACCCCTGCCACACTGACGTCAGGGAAGAAGCGACGACAACTGACGCCGGACCTAGACTTTGGAATTCGGCCGACCGAGGACCCGCCTGACGGCAGGATAACCCAAGTGAGATGACTGCAACTGTATGCACGATGAATATCCAGGTGTATCTGGAGAGAGGGTGTACTCTCATCAGGACCAACAATATGGTACACCCTGTCAGAGTGATGCTCATGGTCCAGAGGTTCCACCTCATTCCTCCCATGGACTACATTACGTGCCGACATCACAAGCCAACACACTGGAGATGGTAGTGAAATCATGGCAGCCTAAACACAGCTCAGGAGGATGTGATGCCCCAACTCCCCACAACCCCACACAGCACATGGCTACCATATTCACCTTCCCATTACATAGTGTTAAAGTCACAGGTCAGCGCATCATCCCAACCTAAGCAAGTGAGGATGACTGCACTTTGCTCACAACATTCCACAGTACGGTAATCTCATCATAGTGTTCCCGCACCTGTGTATTATGATGAGTGTTCCTGCACCTGTGCATTATGATGAGTGTATCCTGCCCACCCCATAACCTGTGCAGGTATGGTGATGTATGTTGGACAGAGTGGCCATACCATGCACTGCCCTGCAGAACCTGCCTGTGAAAAATTATGCATTGTTTTATTCTGAGTGGTCTAGGTCACAGCCAATAGCCAGGGCCACTAGAAAATTGCATCTTCAATTTTTCCACAATTTTTACCTTGCTCTCCTCATAACATTCAGTGTTTTTAATAATTTATCACATTAAATGCAATTATACTCAAGTAAATCAATGCAATGTTGTAGTATATACTAAGGAAAGGGAGGGTAAGACATTTTCAAGTCATATACTCTATGCATGGTTTCATCACTCAAGTCATGTGCAACAGCTTGATTACGTGAATGCTGTCTTAAGGGAGGCAGTCAGAGACCTAGTAGCAAAGCAAATTATACAATTGGTATGAGAAGAGATGAAAATGTCCCCATTCTCATAGATGGATTTTCCCTGCTATTAAAGGTTCGTCCTAGTTGTTAGTTTAAATATGTGAGAAGGTTAAATTATCTGGATGTTTAAAATGTTGAAAATGTTCAAGAAAGTTGAATTTATTGAATAAATGCATTTTTTGTTTGTTTTTTTCTTTTGTTCTAACCTCATTGCTGCTGGCATTCAGCCTCCCATCTGTTCCTCATGGAGTGAAAGCCCTCACCGATTCATTCCTTCCCTGTGAGACAAGAACAGATATATGCAGACATCAGGGTTTCCTCCATGGCCCGAGGCACCCCTAACTCCCCTCAGCAGGTTCTGAGGGATGTTAGTGCTGCCAGTCCATGTGGAAGAAGCATAGAAACTTCCCTGTATGACTGCCCACTGACCTATGCAGCTACTCTGTGGCAGCATGCCCCCTCTAGTCCGGACACTGCAGGATGCACCACCCAGCACTCCCAATAGAAGAAACCTTAAGCAGCTACCCAAGCCATACCCCCCCCCCAATAATGGGAGAGCCATATGCCATTCAATCCTATCCCCCTGCCCAATTCCCTGCAGCTCCTATGCCCACTAGTGGAATACAGGTTATCTGGGTTACAGATAGGGCTGTATTCTTCTGTGGCAAGGGAGGCGTGGATTCAATGCAACCTTAAGTGACCTAACTGCATGCTTATAAAATGTAAACAGACACATCTACAGCTTTACTGGTAACTGTTTTTGAAGGTTGTGTTCTTATCACTGTTCTTGGACATTTATTTTGTTTGCATTTAAGAGGTTTGGGAATTAAATTTTTGTAGCATACATATTTTTCTTTTTTCAGTGGGGAGCAGGAACTCAGCAACTGATGTATAAATTTTATTTTCGGCAAAACAGGCACAATTAGGTTCAAAATTGAGTACCCAAATGAATGCCCAATTGTTTACATGCACTGTACTGCTTGTGATGTTTACACGCCTTATAGAGGTACTGTGCATAGCTTAGTCTGCAGTGCATTTAAGCAAAACTTAAAATGAAAGTACATACACATGGCAGCACACATGTCTAGTAACCCACGTGATTAATACAAGGTGCAACATATAATTCAGCAAACTGTTCGTAAGTAGTAGGACAAACTACTGAAACCTGCAATTATCCTTTATGTTTTGCAAAATACTTCTGTACTTTTTTATATAAATTGTTTGTAATTTTTCTAGTGACCCTACCAACAGCTGTAAAAAAGATATCATCTATTTGCCAGTACTGCAATGTAGTGCACCCACCTCTGCATAAGTAGTGGTATGTTGTTACTGCTGCTGTCTGATCCTCACATGGGTCTTCACCTTGTCCGATTCTCGCATGACTCTCCACCCTGACCTTTTTATGCTGGTACAACTGTCCCTCCATATGTTTGTGCAATGCCATACTGTACAGGAAGACATGCACAAAAACAAAAATATATATAATTTATACACAGTTTTTTTTTCTTTTTGGCCATGCTACCTACCAATCATCAGCAACCTCTCAATAAATAAACCCACCTGCTCCCTCTTCACGAAGGCTGACAGCCTGCCAAGAGTGGCTATGGTTAAGGTAACCATTATAGGTGAGTCAAGGATTTTTTTTTTTTCATATTCCAGCTCTAACACCCTGTGGACACTCAGCTAAGAAGTAGAAGGGGCACAAGTAATCAGCTGACCCTAATGCTCACCCCTCACTTTCACAAAGGGCATTATCAGGACTGCCCCCTTCCTGAAAGCTAGGGAAGTGGCATCTCTGGTGCCCATCAGAAAAACTGCCCTTCTTAATGTGCTCTTCCCTCACTAAGCAACTCATCCCTCTATGTCAAACAATCTTGCTGCAGCTGTTGTAATGTACTGCAGGGCACCTACTAACATCTCCATAATAATGAAGTATCCCTTTAATAAGCTGAACACATGGCCCATTTTATATTTCTTACATGGTCCGGGGATTGCATGTGGGGGTCAACAATCACGTTTCCAAGGCGTATCTGTCATCACCTGCCACATACAACAGGCAACACATTAAATGTGGCCTGCTCCCTGTTTACATGGACAACTATCAACCAAATAATCCCCATACAGGAACATATGGCACAGGTCAGATGTGTGCCAAACATGTGAAACAGAAGCTGTCCATTGGAGCACGGCTACATTATAAATATTGCCCTGGGCATTACCATCTACCTGGAAGTTCAGTGAGTAGATGCCTTTACTCCTGGTTTATTGCAGTCTCACTGGACTAGGTGGGGCCTTGATCTCAAGGTATATGCAACTAATGGCTCTAAGAACAAGAGAGAAACTGTTAAGTCATAAAATGCCCACAAAGATCTGGTTCTTTCTTATGCCGTCCTGAGGAATAAGAAATACTTCTCCACATACTGCAGAATAATGTCACAGAACCAATTTAAGATTCCTGTAATACCCATGATGTGTCCCCAGCAGATAAGTGAAAGTTCACTGTGGCCATGAAGGTTAAAGTTACATATGTCTTAGTATCCCCAGGAATGGACATGCCACTCATACCCCTCAAGTCTGCTTTTGGGCAATAGAGTTCAAATATATCCCTTACAGTCTTCCTTTCTAGAAAGAAATTATCCACAATCTGCTGGTATGTCAAGTGCTGTCTGTGCCTCTTCCAATGGAATGGATGACAGTAACGGGCACCAACTCAGCTAGCAGCTGATAACATATACTACTAAGCTACAGCTGCTGTTAACCCTAGCATCACTCCTCTCACATATGCTATGATTCTTAGTGTAAAAAAGGAGTACATGCTGCATCAGTGTCTTTCTTTTATAAATTTCTGAATTGATTCGCTACTTTGGGTGCTATCATTTCCATACACTATGTGGGTCTTTTATACACAGAGTTCCTTATTTCTCAGACACTGTGCAGTCATTAGCATGCACTTCATACTATGACATTTTGTGCCTTGTCTGACCTCTTTGCGTCTGAGAATTGCCCACACACTGCATACGGCTTCCAAATATTTACGAATCCAGGCCATAATGTCTGCCCTTCTTGTCATGTCTTGTGTGATACCACATTTATAGGCAGTAAATAGGTTCATAGGTTCATACTAGGCTATCTGCCCTAGGGCATTTATAAGCCTATCCAGAGTGTGTTTGGCTTTCACCACCCATTTTAAATTAATTTTGCTATGCCCTTTTTCAGGGTTAGTATACTGTGCCTCTGTCTAACAGTGACACAGAAGTGAAACCCAGGGTAAACCTACGATCTCCCATCCACTCATCAAGATTCCTCTTGAAGAGAGTCAATGAGGGGCTCTGCCTAACCTGGAATGGGATTTTATTCCAGAGTGAAGGGAGCCTCTGGGTTATGAATCTGTCCCTCCAGCATGTCCTATTTATTTCAGTGCTGAGGTTCAAGTCTCTCGAGCGCGTAGCTCGATGGGATTTGGATTTTCTGAGGTGCAGCATGTCCACTAATTCCAGGTTGGACATGGCTTTATACGTCAGGCAGAGATCGCCTCTGAGCAGGCGGTATGCCACTGAGAAGAGCTGGAGTTTCTTTAACCGGGCAGCATATGGCATCTGTTTGAGCCCTTTGATCCTCTTGGTGAGGTACTTTTGGGGTCTTTCCAGTTGCTGCAGATGTCTGGTAAGGTACATCCCAAAAGGGGCATTGTACTCAATTATGGGCCTGATGAGGGATGAGTAAAGAGGCATGATGACCTCCCCTGATCTAGATGTGAATTCCTTCATGATTAGGTGGGCTATATAAAATGTTTTTTTAACCACTTTGGTCACGTGGTTGTCAAATGAGAGATTGCTATCAACTTGGGTCCCCAGGTCCCTAATTACTTCTTCTGTACTTAATGGATTACCACCTATGTGGTAATTTGTGGGCACTTTGATTTTGCCAAAGGGGATGACTATACACCTTTTGGCGTTTAGCTTGAGGCCATGGCTCTGGCACCAGTTGTCTGTTTCTATGAGGCCCTTTTGGAGGATGCTTGTGTTGGCTGGAGAGTCGATTATGGTGCCCAGTTTGCAGTCATCTGCAAACTTGGTCAGCCACAGTCCTTCCATGTTGGCCTGTACCTCCGAGAAATATATACCGAACAAGAGAGGTCCCAGGACTGAGCCTTGTGGGACGCCACTTGTAACTGGTTTGGAGTCTGACATGGCTCCAGCAATTCTAACCATGTGGGTTCTGTCCTTGAGCCAGTTTGCAACCCATCTAGTGACATAGGGGGTTTATATTTAAGCTGGTGAGCTTATCTATAATGCCTGGAGTGGGGTACTGTATCGAAGGCTTTTGCAAGGTCCAGGAAGGCTGTGTGGACCACCTTCCCTTCGTCAATGGCCTTGGTGACTGTTTCAAAGAAATCGACCAGGTTTAAGAGGCAGGATCTGCACTTAACAAAGCCGAACTGGGTAGGATCCAGTGTCTGTAGGTCCCCAATATCTTTATTTATGAGGTCCATGATGATCCTTTCCATAGCTTTGCAGACCAAGCTAGTCAGGCTTATGGGGCAATAGTTTCCAGGATCTGTTGAGGCACCACCTTTGTGGAGAGGGACCACTGTTGCTGTACGCCACTCTATGGGTACATATCCTGTAGTAAGGCTGAGACTGAACAGTAGTTTTATGTTTGGGTTTAGCTCTTCTTGGAGTTCATGTAGGACGCAGCCCGGGACACCATCTGGTCCCATTGATGCTGTGTTTTTTGCTTTGGAGAGGGAGGCTCTTACCTGAGCATCTGAGCTGTCAGAGGGGCAGCACTCTGCTGGGACAGATATTTGCCCTTTTGGTGGGGGGGGGGGTTTGCGCTGAACCTGTCAGCTAGGATGTTGGCAATGTCTGTGGGTTCAGTGTATTTTTTGTCATTTTGGACTAATTCTGAGCATATCTGGGAATTCCCACCTAGGTTCCTAACATAACTAAAGAAAGCCTTGTGATTATCCTTAGTGTCCTGTGCAATATTTCTCTCGAAGCTGGCCTTAGACGATTTTATGAGTGCCCGTAGTTTTTTGCTAATACTGATCAGAGATGCCTTCCCTTTTTGGGATTTTGCTCTATCATGTAAGTAGCTTCCTCCTTCTATTGTATAGTTTGTTTATGACTGGGGTCCACCAGACAGGATGTCTGCCTTTGGAGGATTGGGTCTTGGTTTTATTTGGGATTGCATGATCCATGCATTCCTGAAGATGTTCACAGAATGAGTTTATAAAGGATTCTGCGGTCTGGGCCGTATTTTCCACAGGCCCGGGGGCTTTGAAGGATTCCACCTCGGTTTTGAGGAGTGTGAAATTTGCTTTAGAGAAGTTTTTCACTGTGGTTTTCTGGGCAGGGGGTGGGGTCGGGATGTGACTATCCAGTGAGATTAGTTTATGGTCTGATCTTACCAGTGAGGGATACACTTCTGGTCTTGAGCATAGAGTCCCCATGTTGGTGATGATCAGGTCCAGTATATTTTCCCCTCTTGTGGGAGTGGTAACAAGTTGTTCCATAGCATTTGAGTTTACAAATTCTAGGAACCTTTGGGCTAGGGTGTTGGAGCTAGAGTAATGCTCCCAGTCTATATTGGGTAGTTGAATTGGCCCAATATAATGGTGTTTGGAGAGACCTTCATATTTTCCAGTGTTCTCAGGAAGGCCGAGTGGGGTTCCTGGGTTTGGGAGGGTGGTCTGTAGCAGGCTATAAACTGGAAGGCAGTTTTTACCCACTGTTAGTTGCACATGTATAGTCTCTGATGCTTCGTGCTGTGCCACCAACCTGGAGGTGTGGGTATCTTTGACGAATATTGATACTCCCCCTCCTTTTGTGGTTCGGTCCACATTTTGGGGCCGAAAAGCATGGTATGAGGTATAACCTGGTAGTGTTGGGGTGCTCTCGGGAGCCTTGAACCAGGTTTCTGTTACTGCACAGATATCGATGTTGTCCATGCTAAGGAGAGTTTCGAGTGCGTGCATCTTGAGGTTTAGACTTCTGGCGTTGAGTAGCATTACTCTTAGTTTCTTATCCCTTGTGATACCTATGGAGGTGGGTTTGTCTTTTGAGCCTTGCCTAAAAAAGGCACTATGGGGGTAGCAAGAGCCTTTGCCAATATCTGAAAGCCCAGGGGTGATAGGTTCAAGCCGTCCCTAGCGAAGCATCGTGGCTTGTCGAGCATGTCATTCCAGGCTGACAGGCATTGGATCCCCTTTGAATGACACCAATACTTACGCCAATTGTTGAAATTGATCATCTTGTCTTCATATTGTGGCATCATTCTTGGTGAGGGTAAGATGCTACTCAAGTTCAGGGTCATACCGGCCTGGGCTACATGCTCAGAGAGCTCCTCTATGTCTAGCTAAAGGTTTAGCTACTGTTAGTTGAGCAGGTATTTACTTATTTAGACCATCTTGGACAACTTCAGCATCTTTTACTCAAGTAATTATATAACTCACATCTGGATACCCAGACAGCACTTCACACTTACATCTAAGAACAGTCCAAAAAGAAGTGATCACAGCACATAGCCCTGTACAACCCTACTGAAAATCCACCCCTGGATAGAGAGGTAACCCTTCACTGACTTGCTGTGACCTGTTTTGGGAATTTTTACCAAATAATCTATACAAAGAGTGATATACAGTGTTTCTTAATTTTTCACCAATACCCTTGTATGGAATGACTGTGTTAAATGCTTTAACAAGATCTATGAAGCAGCACGTGATGCCAATCGCAGTCCTTCATCAAGTGCTGCTGATACCTCATTAAAAAAACTTCACAAGGTTCAAACACTGAAATTTCTCCTTAAATCTAGATCGCTCCATAACTAGTCCTTTTAATAAAGCTCCAGCTATGATGGCCTTTATGACTTTGCACAGAACAATAGTCTGACTGATGGGTCTTAAGAGTCAGATGTGACCCTTCTCAATGGTCTAATTGGTTGTAAGTTTAGTAAGAAATTATGAATCTATGAACAGATACCCTAAACAAGAGGGTCTGGGACTCAGCCCAAAACAGAGAACTAAGGGAGGATCCGAACAAGTCCCCCCCAGCACCAGATGTCAGCTTCCAAAGGAGACTAGAGAACCACAGAAGGAAAGACTCACTTCAGTATGAGCTGCACCCTGCCAAATCTTGACCTCAACTCCAAGTCCAAACACAAGGAATTCTAAAGGATAAAAGGTCAACTTTATTAGCTCACCCCACAACCTCAGCTCATCTATAATGCAAGGAGGTCAACCATCACAACAACAAAAGGTATCTTGGCCTCCCAGAGTCTGGACTGCTTCAACACTCAAGCAAACAGAATCATGTGAGGCTGGCCCTTGACAGGGAACGTGCATTTGCCAAAGGCAGCAAAGGTCGCCAAGTAGAAAAGATGTCTCTCAGGGGGACAGCCTATTGGTGCCCCATATCAAGAATAAGTCATGACCAAAAAAAATGCTACCAATGAACTCTGGGTGACCCCAGTGGAAATTCACTACTAATAAAGATAATGGTTAGCACCTTTGAAGGGAACACAAAGAGATCCTTCTCGAACAGGGTTTCTGTCAGTCACTAACCAACTCCTGGAATCTGTCTGGGGCTGACAATTTCAAGACTCTTCCAATGATGGGGTTAGTTCTTCCACAGAGAGAAAAAGAACACAGTCCCAACATACTCATACTCCATGAAAGATGGGAGCACACATCTCAGGAACGGTGCACCCCTGAGAAGGAAGGGGTCCAAAGGCCCAAAGAGACAGAGGTGGAAGCCTTATTCCAAGGGGAGGGACAGCAGTCCATCCCCCGCTACGAAGGGGAGGCCTGTCCCTCAGGCTGATGAAGCCTGGCTCTGAGGCTTCACAGGACAACTGAGGAGCAAAGAGAAGCAGGAAGCTGTCTTGGGGCATGCACAGTTTCTCTCAATATTTTGAGTTTTAGATGTTTTATGGAGTTAGATCAATTACAGCAGACCCACACACATATAGGCTTCTCTCTTAGCTGTTACATCCAGCAATGTGTGTGTGTGTTTGTACACCTCTTCTTAGCTGGGGTAGACAGCAATAATATCAATAGCCTGAAGCAAATGCATCTCATTTATCAAAGTATTAACGTTTGTAATAAACCACTACAAAAACTGGGGGGGTGGCTTCTAAGCTTCTTTATCCTTAAGTCTATCCACGTTACATACCTGTGTATAAGGCAACATACATTTTGCTACAACTTCAGGTCTTGCAAAGGATATACAGAATGACATCAGTCAATCGCTTGATCAATTTATAAAATGAACTATAAATTAAACTTAAACATGAAAGTTTGCCCGGGCCATGATTCAGTAATAACATCAATGTGCTTGTAGACAAGGGCCAACTAAAGACTGTTCCATTTCTTTCTAACACTTCATGAATTGCACAATAAAGCTAAAACTTTATCTTATTATTCAAACAGCTGGCACAATCATTTAAGTGCATGGTTTCCATAAAATTATACTGATTATCACATGTTCCCCTGAGATAACAATGGTTTCTAATGAAAATGTTCTTATTGCAAATCATACACTCCCAAAGATGTAAAACACAAGCTCATTCACTAAATGAAGTTGTTTTAAGTTAACTGTAATACAAGCCAACCCTTTATTTTAAGGCCCAAAAAAGAGTTGTGCTGGTGGGACATATAAAAAGAATAACCTGAGCTTCTTTTCTTTCAACAGTTTTACTGTATTCAGCATGTACGGCTGCCTTTGCAAGAACGTGTACTTTAACTTTCACCCAATTATTGTTGGTGCCCTACCACACGGAGAGTCTTCAGGTTAAGCAGAATCCATGTCTTCTATAAATAGTACAACTTAAATAGTACAGAATAACCCTATCTCTAAGCAATTTTGGCAAGATATTCCTTAGGCCTTAAAGCAGTGAGTCTTCAATAATCGAAACATTTTCATTCCCAGAATTAAATCTCTCAATCGGCATTTGGTCCATATCATGATTTAAGATTTCTTGATCAATCACAGAGTGGATTCTCTCCACCCTTTGCTTTCCTCCTTTATTCCCCTAAAGTTATGAAATGGGTCACTTGGACAAGAACTGTGTTCTAAATTACAGCAAAACCATGTTCAATCCAAACTTTACTCACAAGACAACAACCTGTCTCTCTCATGTATATTAATCTCAGTCACACTGTTACTTATGAGTAATTGTTATCCACAGTTGTCTGTATTTCTATATTTTCTGAATTTGAGTTATCATCATCTTGCATATTCTCCACAAAATGAAAGATTGTGTTCATTATCCCTATTAAAGTCATCATCGTGTGCCCTAAATTGTTCATTGCCCATTCAATATGATCAGTCATGGCATTAATATCGCAAAAGTGTTTCTGAACATAACCTCATAACATATCAAACAGCAGCTGTCATACAATTTGGTGAAATATTCTCAAACATACTTATTTGTGAACATATTACAATTGTTGCATTCCTTAACATATTCAGGTTAACCAGATCATAAAGACAAAAAGAGTTGAAATTTTCTAGACATTTTCTGAGATGTAAATGAAATTTACTATTGTTGCTAAACAACAACAGAGCTGTAGGTTTATAAGTAGTTACTATGTATATGGCTCAAGAGACCTCTAGGGAATCTTAGACAAATTATCCCTAAGCACCGTCTGTTCACGTCACTTACTTGAAGCTGCATAGTAGGCAAATTAATGATGAATCAAACCCTGTGCTAATTGCCAGACTTTTCTTTAATGTAATTATTATAAATACTGTGTCAGTGACCACACAAGCCGCACAGCTATGCCCTTATCAAATCTTAATTCGCTCACTCCAATGGAGCTCAGAAAGTTTGCACTAACTTCCAATGGGTGGAGCCCTTCTGACAGAATCAAATTATGTCCTCACATTTCAAACAAATGTTCACATCTCTGGAACCACAGGGGTTATGAAAGAAGTATAAATGACAAACTCTTCAGCGCAAACTATTTTTATAGTGGTACTACTTTTCTGGTTCTATCCGCGGTAGTGGTGCTGTGGTAGCGTTGTCACCTCACAGCAAGACGTCACGTTCGATTCTCAGCTAGAGTGTCTTCTGTGTGGAGGCATGCATGAATGGGCGTGCCTTAGTTGAAGGTTGTGCGTCAGGGCTGGTAACTCGGCACATAAAAATCCACTACCAAACATTAGCGGACCGGAGTTCCGCTGTGGCGACCCCTAACCAGGATAAGCCAAAAAACACAACTACTTTTTTGGTTCTAGATCTTAAACCAAATTTTATAAGTCACAGTAAACACAGTAACTATTACATTTGTAATATGTTGTAAACAACTTAAAATATCTCGGCAACCACTTATGCTACACACATACTTGTCAGTGGCATTTTATTCATCTAGCTGAAAGATTTTATGTGAGGCAAAGGAGTTCTGTCTGTGTTACTTGGTTGTTGAGATACTTATAAAATGTGAAAATTATATCTGTATAAATTAATATCATAAAAACAGTTAACATCTCTTTACCTTCATTAGACAGAGGTCAAATATTAATGCAGTTGAGTTTGCCATTGAGTAAGCTTTAAGATGAATGCTTTTAAAACCTTGTACATAGCATGGTTTTGGAATTATTGGTGCAAGTATGAACAAGCAACATTTGATGCCTAGAGACATCAGTAGAAGGTAACTACACATGTACCTGGAGGCATCACTTGGATGTAATGAGTTAACAAAACCCTTTCAAAATGCATATTAAGGGCACAACTCAATTAAATAGGTGAGAACCCCTTAACAGACACACTACAAGATGAAGCAATCAGTATGCAAAACCTGATACGAGGTTGGTTAGTTTTAAGGAAAATCTGACTCCTTAGTCTACTTACTTGCTTACTTCAGTTGCCACATTTAAATATTTGTTTACATTTGGAGTACTTGTTATAATCTTGGGAAGCACAAATACTGTATCACTAATTTCTGGAACCCTTCCCCTAACTTTGTACAACAGAGCAGTACATGGGGAAAGACATGAGCAGTAACTGCTTGAGGTCCTGTGCCCTGGTGATAAAAAAATGGCCGACAAGCCAGGAATCTAGGGCACTTAGAAACAATCTGCATTGCAAATGGGTGGGGAAGAAAGTCTGAAGGACTCTGGCAAGTTGGAAGGGCTGCTAAAATCAGTGATAGTAGAACAATAAGATAATGTTTAATGCTGACTTTATTATGTTGGAATATTAATGGTTTACTGATTCTAATAACAGTGTGTGTGTGTGTGTGTGTGTGTGTGTGTGTGTGTGTGTGTGTGTGTGTGTGTGTGTGTGTGTGTATCAGCTGCAGATCTGCAAGAGACCCACATGGAACATCAAAAATGTTCAAAGTTCGATATTTCTAGATGATATTTTTCTCTTCTACTGATGGGCCCAAAGAAAGATAAGAGTAGTTTTTTTGCTGGAAATACTGTGGTATCTAAAGATTCAAAAATAAGTGATGGGCATGAAAAGTTTATCAATGTTAAAAGGTATTTCAGGCCCTGTAAGACTTACATTAGCAAGTGTGTAGTGTCCCAACGGAATGGCTAATGTTATATCATAGCAAATATGGGGGAGCCAATTTTTTTTTTTTTATTATTACAGACTGGAATTTGATATCTGACCTGTCAGATACCCAGCACCATCAGAGATTGCCAAGAATCTCCTCTAGACTGGGTAGATACTTTTCAAGTTACTGCAGTTTGATGTCACTGGCAGATACAGTGTACCTACTTGAAGGGTTAGGTGGAAAGGACTTTACAAAATATGCTTTCTCACGGCTAGAAAGCAATAACTAGGCAGCATGCATATTTGATTGCAGCATTTAAAATAATGACAGTATCTATTTCTAACCCCCGTTCCACAAGAACTTAACCATTTTATAGTGTTACAGACAACGGAAGTTCACTAAACTGTTTTGCAAGTCATCCTATTTTTAGCTGTGTTTAAAGGTTCACCTGGAAGAGTGGACGTGAGTGAAACCAACAGTGAAAGCTTCCTAAACTAGAGTGGGATGGTTAAGGGTTCACTGAAACTTGCCACAGTTAAATAAGGTAAAGCTACATAAGCACAATCTTTTATTTTTAAGGCATGGCAGTTCTGGTTGAAAAATATGCAGGAACTGCAAACCATGGATTGTGAAGTTTTAAAAGGCAATATTTTAGTAAAAAACAAGAAATGCTGCACATACTAAATAAGAAATTTAAAAAGGGAACAGCTTTGTGAGAATTCTCCAGCCTTGCAAACATCTTTAGCTGTCAGGTTATTATAGATAAAGTGACAGGATGGTAACTATGTTAACAGAGGAAAGTAATCAAATCATGCAGTCTTTTTTTATAAGTACTATAGATACATTTACGCTTTACTATCTTTACAGAGCGGGAAACACTGATTATTCTGGCTGACTGTCCAAGTACAACTAACTCTCAGGCTCCTGCTATCACTTCTATTCTGTCACACGATTTCTGTGCTAAATACCCATTGCCATGGAGTCATGTTAATTAAATACCTAGTCATACGGTCACCCCTTCTTTAAAGGAGGCACATTACTTATAATTTCTCGATGCTCAGATTAAGGCATTATTCTTGACATGGAAAGCCCTTCTTGATCATGATCAAAGAATACAAGCCATACCACTGTTTATACTTCCTCTGACTCTGTATACTTCTCAGACCAGCCCATACTCCTGTGACCAAGGGAGATACTGCCGGCCCAGCTGGCTGCAGTTTTGTAGGTGGTTATGTGTCATTGGCGAGTGTCAAAAAGATCTGTGCAGGATGCTTGTGTTGTAGATGTGGTGGAACTAAGAAGGTATTTGTGGAGTGTAGTTTGAGGTGTGGCCGCAGTGTGTTCTGCTGGAGGACAGCAGAGATGTACATGCACTGTTGTAACTGTCTGGGTGTGTACATTTTGGCAGTGGAAGCTGGAATGCAGGTTAGCTTCAGAAAAATAACTGAAATTTAACTGCTTTATGGCTGGGCCATAAGAGATGGTGTCTTTCAGTTTGCATTGCAGCTGGAGACAAGGTGTCTGTGCTGGGAAACTTTCTGTGTTGTCTTTGGGGTGAGGTAGCTGCTAGTCTTGAAAGCATGAAGGAATGCTGTTGTTTTGTGACTTCCAGCATCTGCCAGAGATCTGAGGAAAAGCCCTTGTCTGTATATTTTTACAGGTAGCTGCTAAACACTGCCAGCTTCATCAATGATTGTTTGGCGTGGGAACTAGCAGTCGGATGACAAGAAATGATGTAATTCTGCAAGTTATCCCAGCAGTAATATTTCAAATATTAATTTGAGAAGTCTTTTAATGAGGCAGAGCATTCTGCATTCTGTCTTGAACCTGAGAACTAAAAGATGTATTCACCACATCTGCCTTGCTCTATTAGTAAGTTCGTAGGTTATAGGTCAGGAATATGTGAAGCTTAGTTTAGATATTTTTCTTTTATTTATTTCATACTGCCCTGCAATGTTGTTTTAAATATTTCCTGTGGTTTTGAACTCTGATGTCACAGTGAATATATAGTATTGTCTTGTTCTTTTATTATTTCTTATTAAATATATTTAAACCTTTCATTGTGGCTGATTTGTGTATAGATATTTAAGTTTTGAGAGTACTTGCATATTTATTTGGTGACACTGCGTGGGCCACTCCTAATAGCTTTGCTCTTGGTCAAACTACCATTTGTGTTAATATTAATATTTCACAGTAAGATTGGACATCCTTTGTTAAGGGCCTTAAGGTAGGTGGCAGGAGTGACTGGTGGCAGTAAACGCTACCTTATAGTCTGGGCAGAAGGGGGCATAACTAGTAAACCTGTGCCAGCCTTTCTTAGGAGGGTGTGTGTGTGTGTCTGCGTGCGCGTGTGTGCGAGTGTGTCTGTTGGGTCTCCCCCATATCCAGTCTTATTAAAAGGGCAGCTCAGAGCAGATTTTTTTTTGGTTTTTCCAGTTCAATTGGCTGCAATTTTTAGGTGGAATACAATGGGATGAGACTGTCAAAAGCTACGGATAAAAAAAGCCTGTGGCTTTATTTTTGGGCACCCCGGGTGTTCAACGTGTCAAATACACCCATGAGAGGTTATGTGATCAGATTTATTCTGAGAATTGGTACTCTGGCCTCATAATGTTGAATTGTCATAATAGAATTATTTCTAAAGTGTACATACTTTTTGTAGCATTTTAAAATAGGTTCAATGCGGTAAAGACTGTAAATGATGATTTATAACTCTACTGCATTTCGTAGTGTATGCCGAACTGTACATAGTATTTATGACCCCCTTGAGGATACTATGCTGAGACACTAAGGGCTACAGTAACTTATATTTGAACTTTATAGCCTTACTGCTTTTTTCAGCTTTGTGGTGGAGGTCCATCTCTCCTATAAACTCTACTGCAGAGGCTAATTAAAAATTGGCGACTGGGGTCCTGGAGTCTCTGTACTGGTTGAGATGGCACAAATGAATTTTCATCTGACTAAAAATCAGGCAACCTATTCTCAAATTAAGGATTATGGAGTTGGACGCAAACTCAGAATTTAGATATTGGGAGCAAGTGCTGAAGGTGAATGAAATTCTGACAGGGGAGTAATTAAGAGCAAGGTACAACTTACATCTAGGCACTATTTGCATTACCTGAATCTGATTAAAACAGTGTTATCAGCTGTTATTAACAGACTCAAGTATGTCCAATCTTTATTGGACCTATGGTAAGGGGGAGTTCACATGGGAAGCCTATGCAACAGAATCTATAAGGAGTTGATTTTTGGATAAAAAAAAGAGGAAGGAGAAAGCAAAAGATGTCTAAACCTAAGGAAGCATGACTGGGTATTTATCTTTCTCTAAGAACTGCAACATACTTGAAGGACTTCCACATTCAAGAGTGTCCCTGAGAATATGGGACATTCTACACACACAGGGATATCAATACACTGTTGCATGTGTCCTGAAGGAGCATGTGTTACATGGACCCATATATTCTGGAACTGGCAAGGTTTGGTTCATTTAAGTTGTAAAAGATAATAGAAACCTTAAGATCCAAGTGGCTGACCCAGCATTCCTCTATATATTTATTTTGATACCTGAACGTAGAGAAGAAAGATACAAGAAAACTTTGCTGGCACTTAAAATGGTACTACCAAAGAAAAGTATAATTAAAAAAAAAAAGATAATGGAAAACAAGACAGCTCCCAACCATGGGCATCCTGAGCATTAACAGGATGAAACAGACAGTTACTGTGATCCGCAGTAATCATACTACTTAGAGAAGACAATGAACATCCTCTCTGGACTTTTTCTTTTGCTTCTCTTTTTTAATCCTGTTCCTTGTTCTCCTCCTTCTCTTATCATTAATCAGGAGAGAGGAGCCATTGTTGGGATAATGGTTGTGCACAATGCCCAATATGGTGAAAATTAATAAAAGGAAAGATTGGCATATCCACCTAATCCCTTGGAGAAATATCTATTATTCAGGTGTAAAATTCTAATTCCTGGTAATTATTTTATGTTTCACTGTGCAAAGAAATGAAACAAAAATGTATGCTGATAATGTTTTATCAGAATATACTGCTGTTTAGTTATTTTCTTTTGATAACTGGTTGAGAAGACCCTTAAAACTCTCTTCTGCTATAACCCAGGTAAAAATGACTGACATGGGTACAAGTATTAATTACTTTATATGCTACTTTGAATTTTCTTTGAAAGCTGGCACAGAGTAATGCAGTCCATTGTTTTTGGATATTACTTAGTTATTTTACTGGAAAATATTTTACTGGAAAATAATTTTGTTTTTGAATCACAGAACAGTAGGGTGCACTACATTTGGCTATTACTTAGCTTTTTTTTTTTTTTACAGGTTTTACGAATTAATATATTTCACTAGGGATTTCTAGTGTATGTTTCAAGCGTATTCATTAAGTTTGGATATAGCTCAATAAAGTGTACAAAAATTGTTCTGGTAAACCATCAAATAACTCAGAGGGGGAGACAAGATATTGCTCACACAATATGGAGAAACATAAGCCTTGAGAGATGGGGGATCATTCTATGGGACTCTAGAATCAGGTAATCATGCCCCCCCCAGTGAGGAGGTAGTGCCAGCAACAGACAGAGGAACTGGATCCATGACAGTACATACAGTCACAAAGGCATTTAAACTGTTGTGCTGTGGCAAGGCTACAGGAGTGACTGAGATCCAACTGAAAATGCTGAAGGAGCTTGACACTGCTGGGTATTGTGATCAACAAGTATTTTCAACACTGTGGGAAAGACTAGAGTAGTACTTCTCTACTGGCAAACTTGAAGTAGTGACCCCCCTTTATAAAGCTTGAAGCAGAAGGGTGTGTTCTAGTTATCACAGGATTATACTTAACTTTACTTGGAAAGCATGCCACAGGCTGCTAGGAGATTTCATCCAACAGCTGACCTTATGTTTCAACTGCAACACATGAATTGTATTCTCACCGTGGAACAGTGGATTACTTCTCTGTCCTTATACAGACAATGGAGATGACATGGGAGTTTCCAAGTACTGTCTACATGTTTTCATGGACTTGGAGAAGGCACAAAACCATGTACCCTGGAACAATCTGCACAAAGGGTTCCAAGGTTGCTACTGAATGCTATCCAGTTGCTGTATTTGAGAAATAACAGCTGTGTCCATATCTTTGGTGTTGTCAGAGACATTAAATAAGTGTGGCACATGACTCTGCTAAGACTGACCCCAGGATTCATGAAGCTTGCGCCATGTGCCGGAGTAGCATCGGCGATCTAGCACCAAATATGGCTGTCGAGCGATTCAGGTAAGAGTTGTTTCCACGTGCACTACCAGCATACGCCAGAGCTGCGCAGCAGTGTAGCATGCAAATGAAGGTATATAGCGATTCATGAAGTTGTGCAGGCATAGCGTAAGCATGTAGAAATGTAAACCAATAAAAAGGTTTACATTTTGTCAAACATAAAATCGGAGCCATGAAAGTGGACCAAACTTACGTATTATAATGTTAATATATGCCAATGGCTAAATATATAGCCAATGGCATAAAACAACATGCACAACATATTTATTTATTTATTTTATTTTATTTAACATTTGTTGACCGGGAAAGTCTGACTAGGTTCCACAGAGCCTGTTTTCAGCGGAGGCCCGGGGAGAAATGCTCCAGATGCATGTCTTTGGAATGTGGGAAGAAACCCACGCGAACACAGGGAGAACATGCAAACTCCACACAGAAGGCACCCCAGCTGAGAATCGAACCAGAGAACCTCTTGCTGTGAGGCGACAATGTTAACCGCTGCACCACTGCACCACCCGGCATATAAAACATATAAAACATATAAAAAATATAAAATATATACATAAAAAATATATAAACATATAAAAAATAGCATTTAATGTCATGGCCACACCAACGCAAAGTAAAACCACAGTGCATCGGTGCACAAACGGGATCACAAGGAAAATATATTTAGATGTCATAAAACTGTAATGTAACGCAATTCATGATATCCCCATAATAGTCAATGGTGCAAGGGTTGCTAAGGGTCTGAGACAGTGTTCCATGCGGTAACTAGGAATTAGTCAATGCCATGCAAATGAGTCAAGTAATACTGAATCGCAGACGGCCCGCTGGTGTAAGGATGTACCACACGGCGTAGCGTTACAACACCAAGGAGTGGCCTGGAGGTAAACATGACATCAAGAGAGGGGCGCGCCACCGTAGCTGTAAGCACATTGGATCATTGCTAATCCGTGTTGCGTGTTGCTAAGCAAAGCTGCAGGATAGGGGTGTGGAAGCAGCCGTAGCTTTGCTTAGCTGAGAGCACACAAGGTAACTGAACATTCATGTGAATGTAGATGAAAACGCGCACGAAACCCGGTAAACAGCTGTGCGCGGCACGCACCACAGCTGAAACAGGAAGGATACGGGAAGAAAATAAGGAAATGCTGCAGCATGGTAATTGGAGTACAAATGAGTAATTAACACCTAGAAACTCACAGTGGGCCATAGACAACAGCTAACAAGGCAGCTAGCAGCTACCTGCAGAACAGGAAAGGGGAGGTGCCGTACAGCAAAGAAAAGAGAACTGTCACAGCAGAACAAAGCAAACTTGCAGTAGATCAGCTACATAACACATTTCCCAACACAATCCTGGGTTCTGGAAGCACAAAACAAGAAAGGCAGCAGCTGGATGCATGCCTGACAATGGGAGGTGAATTGGGTTGAAAATAGAAGTAAAAGGCAATAGATGAATCACGGCAGACAAGCGTAAGTCAACACCAAAGGCCCCACAATAGCAGTACCTGCTGTACAACCAATAATGAAGATACCCTGCAGCTGGAATAGCACAAACACGCCCAATTAGACCAGCATCATCCATTGCACAATAGTATACGGTGTGAAAGCCCCCCACACAAACACTTGTGTATTCCCAGACACTCTGCACCATTGGTGTATACAGACGGGGAACTTTTAATATGTATAGGTTAGGGGCTGCCATATCTTTGATTCACCGGCATGTGTTGGAGACTGAAGGTGGTGTGGAGGATGATGCTGACAACCATCTCAGGCAATGGAGGAGGAGACGAGTGTTCAGACCCAGGGTAACCTATCAGGGGCTATAGTAGAGTTTTACAGGGTGGACAGGGACATCATACAGCAACTTGTTGAGCTGTGCCGGCCACACCTCAGAGCTAGAAGTAACAGAGAGGAACCCATCCCAGTGGACACAAAGGTATGTGTAAGCTTGAGAATACTAGCCACAGGTACCTTCCAAAGGCCAACTGGGGATATCATGGGGATCTCACAAGCATCAGCATCCAGGGTACTCCACCAGTTCCTGGATGCCATGTTACCACATGCCAATGAGCACATATACTTCCCCCGAATGCAGGAGGAGTTGGTCAGCAATAGGAGTCTCTTCCACCATGTGGCAGACTACCCAGAGGTACTGGGTGCAATAGACTGCACGCACATACATATCAAGTCACCACCCGGTGAGCAGGGTAGGCACTACATAAACTGCAAGGGATTCCCCTCCATCAACTGCCAGGTCGTGTGCAATGCCCAGGGAATTATCATGGATGTGTGTGCTGGCAGTCCTGGAAGCTATCACGACTCCCACATCTGGCATGCCTCACAGCTGTATCAGGTATTTGCCAGGGGGGACATCCCATATGGCCACTAGGTGGGGGATGCTGGCTATGCACTGGAACCATGGATGATGACTCCCATCAGAAATGCACACACAGCCACGCAAGAACGCCATAATGAGGCACACGCAGAAACCAGAATCATCATAGAGCGTGTTTGGGATGCTGAAATCATGGTTCTGCTGCTTGGACATATCTGGTGGAGCCTTGCAGTACTCTCCAGGAACGTGTGCCCACATCTTCAGAGTATGTGCCATGCTACACAATATGACCCTGCGGAAACAGCTGCAGCAGGGACAGAATGGTGAAGGCCTTCACAGCCCACCACCACTGCCAAGGGACCCACAGGCACAGGGGGACTCAGACCACGAACACCCTGTGCTAGCCCCAGTAGGCAGATGGAGGCGTGCCCAGTATGCCCATGCTTTGGCAAAGAGGGAATGTATAGCACACACACACACACACACACACACACACTGACAGTGTAGGCACTCATGGACCGACACTCTTCACCTGCACACACAGCAAACATGGATGGCACACGCACACGACCACCTGTAGACTGTCATGTATAGGTGGTCTACTGTGTGCATCCTACATAGGTAGTCCTCAACTATTGTACACACAACCACCATTGGCACAAGGTAAATCAATACCTGAACAGTAAATTAAGCTATCAACCTGTGTCCATACTGATTGTACAGGTTCATAGATACATAGGTAGGTACATGCCCAACCGCCTAGGCCACTCATATGCATAGGTAAAACGTGTCTGCTGTCGCCACCCCATCAATCAACTAACTGTCCCTCTGTGGAGCAGAGCCACTTGTGGGATCCCTGGGGTGTAGCTACTGTTCACCACCCAATCTGCAAGGATTCCCCGGAGTGCCAGTGAGGGGGTTTGTATAATGTAATCAGGGATGTAGTTCCAAATAATGGGGAGTATCCCTGACAGGCATCTTCACAGATGTGAACATGTTACATAGTATACCTTAAACACAGCTTGCATATATAGGTAGTTCTCCACAGAATAATAAACATGTGGAACACACAACCGCTGAAATGTGTGTTAATCACCCTTGCACTACCAGTGCCTGCTCTGAGAGATAAGATATGACTGCCAGGATTAGAACACGCAACCATGTACACATTCATCACAATAATATGCCACTAAGCTACCTGAGATGTACCAATGGCAGTCGTGTATACGGACAGATAAAACACAAAAGGTAGGAATGTGTTGAAATAGGACAAACCGGCATGTACCCCATAAAAGGTGTATGTTTTATATATATATATATATATATATATATATATACATATATATATATATATATATATATATATACATACATATATATATATATATATATATATATATATATATATATATATATATATATATATATATATATATATATATATATATATATATATATATATATATATATATATATATGAGAGAGAGAGATGTCGATATATGGGGATATACATATATATGTAGATATATAGCTAGGTTAACAACATCTACATAACCATGGAGGTACATATAAATGGAATACCTACCACATACCAACGCGTGTAATCCCGAGGCTGAAGGTCCGAAAGAACACAGTACCGAAACACCAGATGTGTGAGGTGTAATCTCACGATGTTAATGGACAGTTAGTCAGTGCTTTTGGTGTTGCGGTTTGGGTAGGTTAGTGTGTGTACGTGTGTTTCTTAGGGCTGTAGTGTGTGTAAGTGTGTGTTGTGTGTGTTCTTGGGGGACTGTAATGTGAGGTTGTGGGTTAGCTTTGTGCGTCTGTTTGCGTGACCTAGGATGTAGAATATTAAAGTAGGGGGTGATGTGGGGGGCACAGACACCTACATGGGGGGGTGTAGGGGGGCTTGGCCACCTGCTCATACGTAGTGTAGGATAGTTTGTTTGGATGTGTTGGGTAGCAGTGTGTCTGTGTGTGCATGTGTGTGTTCCATGTTTGTGTTACCTTCGCAAGTTGCTGTCGATGTCGGTAATGTGGGGTATGGGAGTCTGGTCCTGGTACTGTGTGCATCGGAACACTGTGGTTTCGGGATTCCGTAGGTCTCCCATATACAACGGTTGAAGTGTTCATATATGTGTATAACATAGACTGTAGCAATCACACATTCCGCCACTACCAACCTTTATGAACAAAGGATATGGAGAGTATATGCCTATACACTATTACAAATATGTGCTATGGACATGAGCCAATGATAGTGTTACCACCTGTCCCACTTTACGAGGGACACTCCCTCTTTGGGAGGTTGTGTCCTGACCAAATATATTAAACGTGGCAAATGTCCTGGGATTGTAGGACATAATTATGTCCCATATGTACTGTAAAAGTTGCATACAATAATTATTTCTGTATCTAAAATACCTACATGTTACAGGAAACAGGATAAGCAACAAAACTGCTACAAGAATAAGCTTATAATTAGGCAAGAAAGGAAAGTTCTATCCCTTGTACTGACCGTGGGTTTGTGTCGGCCTGTAAAATCAGGTATGTGTCCCGAAAAGGTCTCACTATGGCCATATCAAAAGGTGGCAACCCTAGCCAAAGAGGGTCAGTCACCAACACAACTATGATGACTGCAAATAACTATGACAGAAATAGACAGCTATCATGTAGCAACACGTTATTACATTCAGATGTATTACCGAAGGGATTCAAGGACTAACATCACCTGCATGCTATACAGGAACCACATAACAGTGCCTTAATGAATCAGCCTGCAATTACCATTGTATTAGTCCACAAAAGGATAGGTGTTCAAATAGGGAAGGAACCCTCACGCACATAGCGATTATCTACAAAGCAGTTCCTACACACCTGCATCTGCTAAGCACACCCACCAACATCACCCCCACACCCAAACATATTACAATACAAACTGTAATAACATCACAAATCATTCACACACTGTACGACATCTGCAGAAGCCTTAACATACCTTGTCAGAGACACACTAACATGGCCCTATGTGAAATAGCTGCTGTTATACAATGGAACAGCTGCTGATGTAATAGGGTTTGTTTGCACTAATCCCATTTCAGAGGGTCGTGCGTACACCGGGATGTGTTAGCAATTAGTGAGTAACAGCACAGTATGCTACACTTGCACACCAAATCAAGGATGTCTGGGGAGCACACTGTACACCACATAACAGTTCATGCATAGCCATATGGCCTTGAGCTGGCCAAACATCCTTGCCAGACTTAAACATCTGCAGAAGTATCAGGTACAAACAAACCCTGCATAAGTAGCACTGTTCCAAAATATAACAGCTGTACTCACATGTAGAAATAAATCGTCTAGCCATTACACACAGTCCATGGGAGTCATGAAGTTAATATATCTCTGTGTGTCTCCATATCACTGTTGAAATATATTGCAATAACACATCTAGGCCATCTCCCTCGAAAGTAAGGCAAACGGACAACACCCAAAAGGAGTACTCATTTATACACCACTGTTGCCTTGGTATCGGCTAATGGAGTAGCTGCACAGCTGATGTGCATCCAATTAACTACTTTAGAACAGCAATTGGTGGACAGGATACCACATGTTACCAATATGTAACTAGAAAAGGATGTGTTATCACACATTCAAACCATCCGTATATACCAGCGGAACATTACAAAGAACATTGAAACACAAACTGAAAAGGATTGAATCAATAGTTAACGACACCTCGGGTTACTAATAAGGTATGTAGAACAGTCAGTATGTCTGTGTATGTAGTACTATTCTGTAGTATTTAAAGTGCACACAATCCATATAGTGGAAACAGTTATCTTGTAGTGATTTATTGTTGAGCATAGTAACGCTTGTAGTATTTGTGTGTACTGCTGTAGGTCACAAGGCAAACACCGCATACACCACAAGGGATGCTATATAAGGGCTTTGAACAGAAATACTCCTCACCAGCCAATGTCAGTGGCAGGGCTGGTCCAACAAGTATGTGCTATAACAGGGGACAGTATATGTTGATATATTGTAACTGTAGCCATATGTATGGGTGTATTACAGAGAATAACACGTGGAAGGTTGGGCCACTGTGCAAGTATGATTTGCATTGTGGGATATTGTGCCAATAACTGTGTAATGTACAGTATTGTAGGCAGATATGTATTACAAGCTACATAGCATTACTGTAATGTTAGGCAAACATTAGTTATGTCAATTTACAATACACAATAACAGGATACATATGTCTTTTAGTGAGCTGAAAGTTTATCAGCATGATAGCAAAGTAAAATGGAAGAGCTATTAAACTATCCATGCACATAAGACATGTAATATGTGCAAAGGTAGGTACTAGGCTGTCTTACCAAGGGGATCTGTAAGCCTAGCTAGCGTGTGTTGGCTTTTGCCACCCCCATAGGTTGGTTCCCTGTGCCTCTGAATGGCAGAGCCAATAGTTCCCTGTGCCTCTGTCCAGCAGAGCCACTGCAGTATTTCCCGGGGTACATGTCTGTCTCCCATCCACGTCAAGGTTTCCCTTGAAGAGTGCTCGTGAGGGGCCCTACCTGATGTACATTGGAATCATGTTCCAAAGCATAGGGAGTGTCCGGGTCAGGAATCTATCCATCCAGCACGTCCTACTCATCATTGTGGTTAGGTGTATATCCCTAGAGCATGTGGCTCTCAGGGGCTTCTGTTTAGGTGGAGCATATCCAGCAATACAGGGTTGGACATGGGCCTTGCATGTCAAGCAGAGATCACCTGTGAGCATGCAGTATGCAACTGAGTACAGCTGGAGTTTCGTAGGTTGGGCTGCATAGGTCATCTGTTTTGAAGTCAGTAATCCTCTTGGTGTGGTACTGGTATTGTCTTCCAAGCTGTTGTAGTTGCCTTGTAAGGTATATCCCAAATGGGGTATTGTATCCTTTAATGGGTCTAAAATGACATGTGCAGAGTCACAATGGCCCCTCTGATCTGGATGTGAACCCATTAGAGATTAGGGGGGCCATGTAGAAGGACATTATAACCACTTTGTCATTATGGGTATCGAAGGAGAGATTGCTATCTACTGGGGTTCCCGGATCCCGTATTACCTTTTCTGTATGAAGGGGACTGGCACCTATGTGGCAGTCCGCGGGTAATTAGTTATATCCAAAGGGGATGACTATGCACTTTTAGGCATTCAGCTTGACGCCATGATATTAACACCATGTATCCGTCTCAGTGCAACCCTTCCAGAGGGTGTCTGTAACAGCTGGGGAAACAATTATATCCCCTAGTTTGCAGTCATCTGCAAACCTTTTCAGCCAAAGCCCTCCTGTGCTTGTCTGTACGTCAGAGAAGTATATACCGAACATGAGGGGTTCCTAGGACTGAGCCCTAGGGGTCGCCAGTTGTAACTGGTATACAATCGGACCTAGGGTATGCAACTCCCACTGTGTGGGATCTGTCCGTGAGCCAATTTGCAAACCATCACATGATGTAGGGGTTAATGCTCAGGCGGATGGGTATGTTGATAGTACCAAAAGGAGGAATGGTGCTGAAAGCCTATGAGAGATCTAGGTAGGCTGTGTGGACCTCCTTACCCTCATCTAATGCCTTGGTAACTGTCTCTAAGAAGTCCATCAGGTTTAGGAGGCATGGTCTAGTCTTAACAATGCCAAACAGGGAGGGGTCAAAGGTTGGGAGGTACCCAATGTCTCTGTGACAGTGATCCATGATGTGCACCATAGCCGACCAGGCTAGTCAGGCCTATAGGGAAATAGGTCCCGTGGTCCGTTGTGGTGCCACCTTTGTGGAGTGGGATAACTGTTGCTGTGCACCATTCAAGGGGCACTATGCCTGATGTGAGGCCATTACTGAACATGATGCGTAGGTGGGGAGACAGTACAATATAAAGTTCATGTAAAACGCAGCCTGAGATGTTGTCCAGTCCCATGGATGCTGTGATATTGCCTTTAGAGTGTGTAGCTTTGAGAGGGATCTGCCAGAATGTTGCCAATATAGTAGAGTTGTGTACCTACCATAAATGTAGATGTTCGAGTGTATTCACTGCTGCAGTCATTACTCTTGGGTTATCCTGCTGGCAGGCTACCCTCAGTCAGCCAGAATTCCAAAGTCTAGGTTCGGCGTCGGTTGCTGTCGCTTCTTCCCTGATGTCAGTGCATCAGGGGTATAAAAGATGCAGCCGATGCCATTTTCTTCAGTTTTTCTTGCCCCAGATGTCAGGTGCCCCTAAATTGGTAGGCTGAAAAATATGCCAATAAAAATGCATGCACAAAAATAACATTTCCTTAATCTACAAGCAAATACACCCAATAGGTTGTATAGGATAGAGAAGTGCAGATAAGTCCCAGCAAAGAAAGGGGGATGGTGGGTGGGTAACCTGGACTGCAACAGTGAATACACTTGAACATCTATATTTATGGTAGGTACACAACTGTACTATGTTCATCGTGTTTCACTGTTGCAGTCCTTACTCGGGTTGAATCCCAAAGCTGAGGATGGGTGGCTGGGCTAAATAGGATTAGGAGAGGCTATGAGGCCCTGCAGGACTGCAGTGGCAAAGCCTGCTCTGGACTTAGAGTAAAGAGGTAAGTGGTAGTACTTTGTGAAAGTGTGCACTGAACTCCAAGTTGCAGCCTCTAAGATATCTTTGGTTGGTACTCCTCTGAGGAAGGCTGCTGAAGTGGCTGCTGCTCTGGTGGAATGAGGCCTAATGCCCTTAGGCACTGATTTGCCATGCTGAAAATAGCAGAAACGGATGCAGTGGCCTATCCATTTAGAAATAGTCTGTTTTGAGATAGCCTTTCCTTGTGATCCTGCAGCATATGATACTAAACGTTGCTCAGTCTTTCTGAAAGCTTTAGTTATGTCCAAGTTGAAGCGTAACTGCCTGTGTATGTCCAAAGAATGCAGAATTTTCTCATTCTTGTTCTGTGGATTTGGATAAAAGGTAGGCAAGTGAATGGTTTGGTTGAGGACCACACTGGACACCACCTTAGGCATAAATGTAGGGTTTGTCCTCAGGGATACCCCTGTCTGGATGAAAAATGATAAAAGGTTCCACAGCCATGCGAGCTTGTAACTCCGAGACTCGCCTTGCAGAGGTTATTGCTAGGAGCAGAGCTGTTTTCCAGGATAAGAATTTTATATCTGCTGTTGATGCTGGCTCGAAAGGAGGCAGGGTGAGTTTTTCCAAAACATAATTGAGGTCCCAGGCTGGAATTGGTGCTCTCCTTGGAGGCCTAATGTTTTTGGCCCCTCTACGGTACTGCCTTATTAACGGATAAGAAAAGATAGGTGGTTCCGTATTGTAATGGGCTGAAATGGCTGAGGCATGAATCTTAATTGATGAGAAAGAAAGGTCTTTGTTCTGCATCTCAGTTAGGTATTGTAAAATCTGAGGAATATTTGGTACACACGTGTCAATGCCTTGTCCCTGGTTCCAAGCACATAATCTCTTCCATTTTTCTGCATAAGATTTTCTGGTACTGGGCCTCCTGGCCTCCAAGATAGCATCCATAACAGCTTTTGAAAGAGAAGTGGTCTGAATGGCTACATTATCCGCCATGCTGCCAGATTTAAGGTCCTGAGTTGGCTGTGCAGGATCTGATTGTTTTGTTGCGTCAGCAAGTGAGAAGTTTTGAGGCAATATTCATGCTGGACCTTGAGACAAGCTCTTTAAGAATGGGTACCAGTACTGGCGTGGCCAGTCTGGTGCAATCAGTATAATTTTTGTCTTCTCTTGTCTGACCTTTAGGAATACCCTGAGAAGGAGAGGCAGTGGAGGAAAGGCATATACGGTTAGATTTTTCCAGCTGAAGGATAGGGCGTCCACTTTCCATGCTTGCTTGTGATAAATCCTTGTGCAAAATCTCCGTAATTGGCAGTTGTGAGGAGAGGCAAATAGATCTATGTCTGGGCATCCCCATTTCCTTATTATCATGCTGAAGACTTGTGGATCCAGTTTCCAATCGTGGGATCCATGAGGTTTCTGCTTAGTTCGTCTGCCAGAGTATTTGTTTTTCCTGGCAGGAATTGTGCTTGCAGGTGAACTTGAAAAGCCAATGCTGTGTCCCATAAGGTCATTGCTTGTCTGCAGAGGGGGTAGGAATGTGTACCTCCCTGCTTGTTTATGTACCACATGACCGTAGTGTTGTCTGTCCTTATCAGTATTTGTCCTGGATGAAGCAGGTCCTTGAAAGGTGTCAGGGCATTTTGAGCAGCTAGCATCTTTTTTTGATTGATGTGAAGATGCATCTGGTTTGCAGGCCATGTGCCCTGAATACATTTTCCTGCCATATGGGCCCCCCAGGCATAATCTGATGCATCCGTTGTCAGTGTCTGTCTGGCTGTGGGTAAACTGAATGGCAGACCCTTGTTGTGGTGACAGGCTTCTGCCCACCATCAAAACTCTGTTGTAGGCAGGGACAATTACTGTCTCCAGGCTGTGGCAATGCTGAGTCCAAACACTTTTTAGATACCATTGCAGTTTCCTCTTATGCAGTCTGGCATATGGAATTAGTAGAATGCAGGATGCCATGAAACCCAAGGCCTGCAGGATTTTCCTTGCAGATAAGTGGGTTTTTGTTGCCAATTTCCTGAAGTCAGTTGCTTTTGTTTGTCTGGCGTGAGATAAGCCATCTGGGCAGTTGTATTTAAGCTTGCACCCAGGAATATTATCTCTTGAGAGGGCACTAGTTTTGATTTCTTTTCGTTTACTGTGTACCCTAGGCCAATTAGTAATCTTTTTACAAATGCCAGATGCTTTAGAAGAATGTCTTTGCTCTCTGCTTGAATTAGGCAGTCGTCCAAGTAGGGATATATTTGAATTCCTCTGTCTGCAAAACGCAATTACTGGTGCCAGGCATTTTGTGAATACCCTGGGCGCAGTAGATAAGCCAAAGGGCAGTGCAGAGAATTGGTAATGCATTGAGCCAGCTATGAATCTGAGGTATCTTCTACAGGATTGTCTGATTGGGACATGCAGGTATGCCTCTTTCAGGTCCAAAGTTACGAGCCAAGCCTTCTTGCCCAGCATGGGCAGTAGTTGCTGTAGAGTCAACATCTTGAATTTTGGAACTTCCAGAAACGTATTTAGTGTAGACAGATCCAGTATTGGTCTCCAGGTTTTGTCCTTTCTGGGTACTAAGAAAAGTCTGGAGTAAAATCCTTGCCCCTGCTCTTGTTGTGGTACTTGCTGAATGGCCCTCATTTCAATGAGGGCTGTAATTTGTTTTTGTGCCTCTGCCCATTGATTGTGTGGCAGGTCTGGCATACCTTTTGACCTTGGTAGAGTGTGAAAATGGAACTTGTAGCCTTGGGACACTATGCTCAGGACCCATTTGTCCTGGGTAACCATTTGCCAATTTGATGAAAAAAGTGCTAGTTTCCCCCTAAGGGGGCTGCCAAAAAAACGTGCTTGGATCTGGAAGAGGAAAATCATTGGGACTGTCTCCTGTAAGGTTGTGACTTGTCTTCTCCGCATTTTGGGGGTAGGAGCACCCCATTGTTTAGGCCTGTAAGAGCCTTGAGGCTGAGATCTGCCTCTTTGTGGTCTGTCTGAAATTGGAAAGGACCATTTTTTAGAAGGCCAGTTCCTGCTAAACCTGGGTGGCTGTACCTGTAAGAAATCCTTGACTGTCTGCATGGATTTTGCTTTATCCTCCATTTTTTTCAACACCTCTTCTGCTTTAGTACCAAACAAAGTATCATGCTGTAATGGTGCAGCTAATAATTTTGCTTTAACATGATCAGGTAGATTCTGTTCCTTTAACCAAGCATGCCTTCTAATAACAGAACCTGTAACAGCGGCCCTGCAAGAGGCCTCCAGTGAATCATAACCACATTGCAAAGTATGCTTTCCCATTTTTTCAGCTGCATGCAATAAATCCTGCAATTCCTTGTTCTCTGAACATTCAGTATTAGTCAACAATTTCTGTTTAAGCAGTGACATTGAATATTGCTGATATTTAAGCATATGAAACTGGCAATTTGAAGCCCGTACAGCCAAGGTAGCAGAAGTGTAGACTTTTTTCCCCCATCTGTCTAGAGCCCTAGAATCCCTATCAGAGGGGACAGGGTTTTTTGCAGTGGAAGCTTTAACCTCTTTGGGACCCTGTCAGCAACAGGGTTTTTATATAGGAATTTATGAGAATCCGGAACCCTGTAGTATCTGTCTGGCTTAGCAGGTGCAGGGGGTAAAGAGTCAGGGGACAGGCCGGACTCTGAAAATACATCATCTACAATGTCTAGAACAGGTGGAATAGCAAGGGGTCTGTGCTGAGGAAGTAGCAGAAAGTCTCTGAGCCTTTTCTTAGATTCAGAATAATCTTGGCTCTCCCAGTGGAAATGCTCCCTCATGGTATGCAGGGTTTCCCCAAAAGAATAATCCTCAGGAGGAGAGGCTGAGGGAATGGATTCTTCAGCATCAGAATCCTCATAGGGAAGCATGGAGTAATCCTGTTCAAAAGAGGAATCAGAGGAAATAGAAACCTGATCAGAAGAATCATACTCTGTCTCTTGCCTAGGCCTCTTATCAGGAGGGGAATGGGAGCCCCTGATCAAAGTAATTAGGTCTTCGGCCATTTTGAGCATCTGTTTTTTAGGCACTGAAGTCTGAGTAGGAGAATGCTGTAGTTGTTTCTTTGTCTTTAGAGCTGCATTAGTCTTTGAAGCTGAAGATGGCTTAATATATAGTTGTGTAGGTCTGAAGACACCCTCAGAAGCCGATGCCTGCTCAGCGGCTCCGGACCCATCTGAGGGAATTATTTCCGAATGTCCAATACCTTGAGTATCCAGAGGTCCAGTCGGCTCCACGTGGGAGTCAGAAGCGGCCTGTGGCTTTGAGGGAGCGGGAGCCAGGGGCTGAGAAAGTACCTAATTGAGAACCGGCGACTGACCTGTTAGAGGCCTCTTCGTCGGTTTTGGACCTCGGATGCCTATCCTTTTCCTTGTCCTTGCATTTATTTGTAAACTCCAGTCATCGGCTGTTACCACAGCATTATATAATTAAATCTACGGCCAAAGTAATGAAATGCAAAATCGAACCGACGCTTAACAGTGCGTTGGTTAAATCTAGCACAAAACCGACAGCTAGCAATGTTGTGATCAGGGCCTAGGCAAGGAATACAGAAAGAGTGAAAATCCTTATGAGGTATTTGCTTCCCACAAGAAATACAATTGTTAACTTTTTCTGACATCGGTCTGGAGCAAGAAAAAAGTTTCCCCAATGGGGTACTTAGCTTTAATGAAGACTTCGGTTCTGAAATTTGGATTTGAAAATCTCAGGAGTCGGCTGACCGGCACTTGCGAACTGCTTTTGCTTCGGGCACCGTGCGGCAAGAAAGACTGAAGAAAATGGCACCGGCTGCATCTTTTATACCCCTGGCGCACTGTCATCAGGGAAGAAGCGACAGCAACCGACGCCGGACCAAGACTTTGGAATTCTGGCCGGGAGGATAGCCTGCCAGCAGGATAAATAAGAGTAATGACTGCAACAGTGAAACACGATGAACATCAATTGTTTCTGTAATGTTCGTGCCTTTGTGCTGTAACACAGAGCAGACCTGGTTGTTGACATCAAGATATGTGACATAGCTATAGAATGCTTTGCCGTTGTTGTTGGTATTAGTTGCGTTACAGTTTTCGTAGCTAGCTTTGGAGGATCTTATAAGCGATCTCACCTTCTTACTGAGGCTGGCCAGGGATCTCCTCCACGCATGGTATTGTACGCCCGTTTGCAACAGTGTCTTCCTCCTGTAGTACAATATGTTTATGGCAGGAGACCACCAGATTGGTTTAGTTAATTAGGAGTATAGCATCCTGGTTCTGTTTGGGATAGCACAAGCCATGCACTCCTGTAATTGCTTATAGAGTGCATTTGCGTAGGATTCAGCAGTTGTAACAGTACTGTCCATCTGCATGGGTGTTATGACGTCCACCACGTCTGTCTTAAGAAGCATGTAGTTGGCCTTGTACACATATTATACTGTGGTTCCCTTAATGGGGGGGTAGGTGCAGGATGTGGATATCAACGGTGTTCAGCACATGGTCTGATCGGACCAACGAAGAGTTGGCTTCACGTGTGGAGCACCAGTCACTCATGCTGGTAATGACTAGCTCTAGGATATCGTTGTCCCTGGTGGGTGTGTAGATATGTTGAGTCACGGCATTGGTGTTTATGAATTCCAGAAACCATTGAGCTAATGTGTTGGTACATGAGTAGTTTTCCCAGTTAATGGTGGGGTAGACTCAGTGAGACTTATGTGATGAGTGTTGTGTTGTGTTGTGCGACTGTGTACCTTCTCCACATGACAGTCAGGGTCAGGCTTGGTTGGAAAGACCTTCACCTCCAGTTTGGCTAGATGAGTGCATCTCTCACAGGTTGTAGTGTTGGGTGGTAGGCGGAGAGGCTTGTCTGTGTATATGAGGCAATGTGTACATTGCCTCAAGATGTCCAGATTCATCAGATAGACAGGTGAGAACACTGGCAGTTGACTCTTGGACATGCCTGAATATAGAACTACATTCACCTAGATAAGTGAGGAAAGTGAGTACAAGAGCTACATTACTCTATGCAAGTGATAAAAGTATGTACAAAACCTGTTCACCCTTACCTGTAGGTAATGAGGAAGATTTGAGTGCTATAGTAATTTTTAGCTTACGTAGTGTTTACAAGTCCTGAACAAGTGCTTAGCATGAATAAGCAATCCAGATAGGGTCTTGGATAATCTAAACACATGGCCCCCTCACCCCAACAGGTACACAAGCATAAATCCATTTACACCACAGGGCCCCTGTACCCACAACTATGCAGGTACAAGCTGCACTCAGTCTGCATGGGACCTGCCCATATCACAGGTTGCATCATTCACATATGGCAAAATAAGATGCTCTCCATGTACACATCATGTAAAACATAGCTTCATGTCAGGTTGTGTACACACTGAATGGTGCACACCAACAGGTATCACAACCCACAAAGGAGGAGACACCACTGATAATGGGAAGTACTTTACTACTACCCTGCTGAGTCTGGTCTGGAAGGCCATGAATTTTGATCATTTAAGTGATGTCAGCAGTACAGATGTAGATGACAGTATGGTTGATGTCATACTGCATATCATAACCTTGCCAGGTCATAGGACATCATCACCCATACTGTGTACCACCTACACTCGGTATACTAGATGTACATTCCTATGTCACAGGAGTGTTTTGCAACAGGACTGCTGGCAGAACCAACACTACAGAAGTTGTCTGAATAATACGTGATCATCACACCAGTGGCAGCTACAGTTTGTCAGGGTTAATGAATTTTATTCCCCCTCATTGTAGTCCATACCTCACAGACAAACAGAAGGTATCTGCCTATTGAAGTATGCGAATGACTATGACCTAGGAGCAATAGCTGACTCGCATGGTCACCCCTACGTTAATAACCCTGTACCCATGAACTACCACCTAGGCAGCGGTCAACATAATGGACACTTGTGTGTGAGGGATGCAGCTGGGCAGTTGTCCTTCCTGTGATAGCTACATCACCGCACCTGTCAGGTAGTCATATGTGGCAACCCTAATAATGATAGGGTGCCATTCATGAATATAGAGATCATTGTCCAGCCATACAGAACACTCAAGTGACCCATATCAGATCACATATTTCCTTTAAGGGGTATTGGACATGTGCAGATGGCCTACACCAGCCTTCCCATTCCCCCATCTCCACTATGTAGCATGATGCGTACCCTGAATAAATCCATGTCCAACCCAGTGATGTTGGACATGCTACACGTACTCATCCTGATCTCGAACACATACTTCATGGACATCCACCTACCACATGCTGGACAGATCCTTGTCCCATACACATACTATGCATTCCTGTTCGTCAAAGCTGCACATCACTCCCCTCTCAGACATGGTGTGATGACCGCATGGTAATGCATGGTATATGTATCATTAACCCTGTGGATCAGTAATGTGGCACTGCTCCACTTGGCCCACAGACCCGCCTGTCGGCGACTGCCAGGTAACCTTTCATCCTAGATTCATACATGGCCCATGGCATATATCCCACTAGTTGACTTTGACTGTACATGCTATAGTTGATATCCATCCCTGCAAATACCATCTGTCTAGCCAGTGTCCCATGTGTATCACATGTGCAACACAGGTGATACATGGCAGGATGTTGAATCGCTGTACAGCGCCGTGTAGATGTATACGGCAGAACACATACATGCAAAACCTTATGTGAGCATGTCTGCAGGGTCACAGGTCATGTCTATTAAGGCAGTGTAAGTCCTTATATGTGACATATACACTGCATCAAGGTCGACTGCATTAATGTAGACACATCCAGCCATGTGCTAATAGGTAAGAACACCAGTACAGGCAAACAGACATGCCCACATCAAGACAGCAACCACATGGAGTATGAGCAATGTAATCAGGTGACACACACACACATATATGGTGATAATATCCACTCAACATTGAGTGTCAGGTCAGTGTCATGTAGGTTTGCTAATACAACTATTTAAACTGAATTAATGCGATACACATGTATGTTCAGCTGTAGCTCTGTATGTCTCTGTGAGTTACTGTGACCTGTCTCCATCATTATGTCTTCCAGGTATGCTGCGAGCAAGGCTTTCCCCTTTTACACGCTTGGAGAATGAGGCCCTCATCCCATACCCACTCGACAATCATGATATCCTGTTCAGCCATGTGCAACAGGATGCACAGCAGCAGGATGCCCAGTGGATGGAACTTCGCAGGAGGGTCAATGATGTGGGTGGCCACAACCGCACATATCAGCAGGTGTGCAGACAATGTACAGACATCATTAGATGGGCAAAACAGCGTGCGAATACAATCGCCAGGGAACAAGGTGCAACAGGTGGTGGACCACCAACCCAACCCCCACTCACACATACCGAGGAGCGACTGGCCAACCTGGGGACACCTGCAGAACCACATCCACAAGCCTTAGCCGATATTGTGGAGGTGGGTATCTCTCAACCACTGAGTCCAACCACTGAGACTGGAGTTGCCTGGTAAGTCAGTACTGCAACTATAACAACTATATTCCACACAGTTGCATGCGTCACTGTACAACATCTAATGTAACATCATATGCAAGGCATGTACACACACATGCCGCATACTATAGTATGCTACTCTGTGTTGCACACGTGCATACACCATGGTATAGCCTAATATACTGGTGTATGTGTTATGCACATTGCTCCCTGTAGCCTTTATACAGGGGTGGATTATGCTCACACTGCTGTGTTACTCCTATTTAGGTACCTCTGGCATTCCGCTGCGACAGCAGCCCATTGCACGTGAGAGTGTTATTATTTATCAGGAACCGTAATGCACAAATCTATCTGCCATGTGGCCATTCACAACATGTGCATATAATGTATGGTCCTGTCACAATATACAGGTCAGACCTGCAATGCATCACAATGACTACCCATGTACAACATTTGCAAACTATGTGAATCATCTCACCGACATGAATCCTCACAAACTTTATTGCCAGATGTGTTGACAGCTGTGCATACAATGGTGGAGGTGCTGTTCACTTTAGGGACGTACAACAGATCTGATCTACACATGTTCATAGGTTCATAGGTTCATACTAGGCTATCTGCCCTAGGGCATTTATAAGCCTAGCCAGAATGTGTTTGGCTTTCGCCACCCATTTTAAATTTATTTTGCTATGCCCTTTTTCGAGGTTAGTATACTGTGCCTCTATCTAACAGTGACACAGAAGTGATACCCGGGGTAAACCTACGATCTCCCATCCACTCATCAAGATTCCTCTTGAAGAGAGTCAATGAGGGACTCTGCCTAACCTGGACTGGGATTTTATTCCAGAGTGAAGGGAGCCTCTGGGTTATGAATCTGTCCCTCCAGCATGTCCTATTTATTTCAGTGCTGAGGTTCAAGTCTCTCGAGCGTAGCTCAATGGGATTTGGATTTTCTGAGGTGCAGCATGTCCATTAATTCGGTTGGACATGGCTTTATACGTCAGGCACAGATCGCCTCTGAACAGGCGGTATGCCACTGAGTAGAGCTGGAGTTTCTTTAACCGGGCAGCATATGGCATCTGTTTGAGCCCTTTGATCCTCTTGGTGAGGTAATTTTGGGGTCTTTCCAGTTGCTGCAGGTGTCTGGTAAGGTACATCCCAAAAGGGGCATTGTACTCAATTATGGGCCTGATGAGGGATGAGTAAAGAGGCATGATGACCTCCTGATCTAGATGTGAATCCCTTCATGATTAGGTGGGCCATATAAAATGTTTTTCTAACCACTTTGGCCACGTGGTTGTCAAATGAGAGATTGCTATCAACTTGGGTCCCCAGGTCCCTAATTACTTCTTCTGTACTTAATGGATTTCCACCTATGTGGTAATTTGTGGGCACTTTGTTTTTGCCAAAGGGATGACTATACACTTTTGGCATTTAGCTTGAGGCCATGGCACTGGCACCAGTTGTCTGTTTCTATGAGGCCCTTTTGGAGGATGCTTGTGTCGGCTGGAGAGTCGATTATGGCACCCAGTTTGCAGTCATCTGCGAACTTGGTCAGCCACAGTCCTTCCGTGTTGGCCTGTACTTCCGAGAAATATATACCGAACAAGAGAGGTCCCAGGACTGAGCCTTGTGGGACATCACTTGTAACTGGTTTGGAGTCTGACATGGCTCCAGCAATTCTAACCATGTGGGTTCTGTCCTTGAGCCAGTTTGCAATCCATCTAGTGACATAGGGGTTTATATTTAAGCTGGTGAGCTTATCTATAATGCCCGAGTGAGGTATTGTATCAAGGCTTTTATGAGGTCCAAGTAGGCTGTGTGGACCACCTTCCGCTCGTCAATGGCCTTGGTGACTGTTTCAAAGAAATCAACCAGGTTTAAGAGGCAGGATCTGCCCTTAACAAAGCTGAACTGGGTAGGATCCAGTGTTTGTACGTCCCCAATATCTTTATTTATGAGGTCCATGATGATCCTTTCCATAGCTTTGCAGACCAAGCTAGTCAGGCTTATGGGCTTATAGTTTCCAGGATCCGTTGAGGCACCACCTTTATGGAGAGGGACCACTGTTGCTGTACGCCACTCTTTGGGCACATATCCTGTAGTAAGGCTGAGATTGAACAGTAGTTTTATGTTTGGGTTTAGCTCTTCTTTGAGTTCATGTAGGACGCAGCCGGGACACCATCTGGTCCCATTGATGCTGTGTTTTTTGCTTTGGAGAGGGCGGCTCTTACCTGAGCATCTGAGATGTCAGGAGGGCAGCACTCTGCTGGGATAGATATTTGCCCTTTTGGTGGGGCGGGAGAAGTTTGCGCTGAACCTGTCAGCTAGGATGTTGGCAATGTCTGTGGGTTCGGTGTATTTTTGTCATTTTGGACTAATTCTGAGCATATCTGGGAATTACCACCCAGGTTCCTAACATAACTAAAGAAAGCCTTGTGATTATCCTTAGTGTCCTGTGCAATTTTTCTCTCGAAGCTGGCCTTAGACAATTTTATGTGTGCCCGTAGTTTTTTGCTAATACTGATTAGTGATGTCTTCCCTTTTTGGGATTTTGCTCTATCATTTAGTAGCTTCCTCCTTCTATTGTATAGTTTGTTTATGGCTGGGGTCCACCAGACAGGACGCCTGCCTTTGGAGGACTGGGTCTTGGTTTTATTTGGGATTGCATGATCCATGCATTCCTGAAGGTGTTCATAGAATGCGTTTATAAAGGATTCTGCGGTCTGGGCTGTATTTTCCACAGGCCCGGGGCTTTGAAGGATTCCACCTCAGTTTTGAGGAGTGTAAAATTTGCTTTAGAGAAGTTTTTCACTGTGGTTTCCTGGGCAGGGGTGGGGTCGGGATGTGAATATCCAGTGAGATTAGTTTATGGTCTGATCTTACCAGTGAGGGATACACTTCTGGTCTGGAGCATAGAGTCCCCATGTTGGTGATGATCAGGTCCAGTATGTTTTCCCTCTTGTGGGAGTGGTAACAAGTTGTTCCATAGCATTTGAGTTTATAAATTCTAGGAACCTTTGGGCTAGGTGTTGGAGCTAGAGTAATGCTCCCAGTCTATGTTTGGGTAGTTGAAGTCGCCCAATATAATGGTGTTTGGAGAGACCTTCATATTTTCCAGTGTTCTCAGGAAGGCCGAGTGGGGTTCCTGGGTTTGGGAGGGTGGTCTGTAGCAGGCTATAAACTGGAAGGCAGTTTTACCCACTGTTAGTTGCACATGGATAGTCTCTGATGCTTCGTGCTTTGCCACCAACCTGGAGGTGTGGGTATCTTTGATGAATATCGATACTCCCTCCTTTTGTGGTTCGGTCCAAGTTTTGGGGCGAAAAGCATGGTATGAGGTATAACCTGGTAGTGCTGGGGTGCTCTCGGGAGCCCTGAACCAGGTTTCTGTTACTGCACAGATATCGATGTTCTCCATGCTAAGGAGAGTTTGAAAAGTGCATCTTGAGGTTTAGACTTCTGGCGTTGAGTAGCATTACTCTTAGTTTCATCCCTTGTGATACCTATGGAGGTGGGTTTGTCTTTTGAGCCTTGCCTAAAAGGCACTATGGGGGTAGCAAGAGCCTTTGCCAATATCCAAAGCCCAGGGGTGACAGGTGCAAGCCGTCCCAAGCGAGCATCGTGGCTTGTCGAGCATATCATCCCAAGCTGACAGGCATTGATCCCCTTTGAATGACACCAGTACTTAAGCCAATTGTTGAAATTGATCATCTTGTCTTCATATTGTGGCATCATTCTTGGTGAGGGTAAGATGCTACTCAAGGTCAGGGTCATACCGCCTGGGCTACATGCTCAGAGAGCTCCTTTATGTCTCTTTTCATGTAGTCCAGGGAGGCACGTCTCAGGTCATTCACACCAGCATGGACAATGACTGAGTCATATTTGTACTTGCCTTGGAGTGACCTGAGTGCTTGTGTTATGTGGCGGATCCTAGCACCCGACAGGCTGCTCACCGTGACCCTCTCCTTGTTCAGCCTGGTGAGCGGGACGCCAGTGTGCCTGACGATAGAGTCACCTATTACAAGTGTATCAGGTGTGTTGTTTAGTCTTAAGGGCTGTGACTGTTTGGCACACTGGCTTTGTGAGATATGTGTTGCACGTGTTTTGTTTTGGGGCAGCGGCTGCTTGGGTGTCTGCTTTGAAGTCTCTGCTGCTTCGCAGATCTTTATTTAGAGCCTCCGAGTATGTTTTTGTGTGATTATGTGTTTGGTTTGCTGTCGTGGTAGGTCTATGTGAGACTGGAATTGTAGTGAGTATGCTTTCCTTCTCCTCCTGACTGGTTATGCCAGTACTGAGTTGAGAGAGCTTAGCCTCCAGTTTGGCTATATGGTTGCATCTCTCACATGTGTTGGAATTTGTTGGGAGGAGGAGAGGGTTGTCTCTGTACATGAGGCAGTTGTAACATTGCCTCAAGATTCCCAGATTCACCAGCTGGACCAGAGAGGAGATTGACAACTGACCTTTGGACATGCTAGAATAATATTGGGAATTCCTTAATAATTGAAAACCAGGGCCAGTGGGGAGTGAGGGTGTAGTGCTTTTAATTTTTAGTGCTGACATACAATTGCTTTAGTGAGCAAGTGCCAGGTAACTTAAGTGCAATGTGTTACAGGTAACTTAAATGCAAAAACGACAAACAGTAACTTTCTTTCAAGTGAAACAAGGAAATAAGTACAGTAAGCAATGCAGATATCACTAGTGAGCCACAAGCGCTGAGAGCTAGATAGGTGGAATTAGCGTTCCAGGGAAATAACAAGCAAACAAACAACAAGCATATAAACAAAGCTATACTCAGCAGGCCTGGATCTAGTCTATGCTACAGCAAACAAGGTGTACCAATTTCAGTAAGATACAGTTCAAATATTCAGGCACCATAAACCTTTAACCAGAAATTCCAGCTCAGAAGGGCAGAGTCCAGCCTCTTCTCCCACAAGAGTGCAGACCACAAACCTTCTTAATGTAAAATAACTGGCCTGAAGCCCAAGTGCCTAAACCAGAACTAATACACTTTAAGAATAACAGACACTGGGCTCTCAATCAGCAGTTCCCAACTTAGAAGGATGAAAGCTACCTGTCCTGCCACCACAGTGCATGCCACAAACCTTCCTAATGTAAAACAACTGGTCTGAAGCCCAAGTGCTTAATCCAAAAGACTTAGAATGACAGCTAAACTTTAATCAAGTTACTACCAAGCAGTAATAAATACAATTGAATACTTTAGAGAATGCCTGGATTGGTGCTCAAGTTACACAAACAAAGCTAGATCCAGCAGGCCCGAATCCAGTCTATGCCACAGCAAACAAGGCGCACCAACTTCAGTAAGAAGCAGTTCAGATATGCATGCACTATAAGCCTTCAAACAGAAATTCCCAGCTCAGAAGGGCAGAGTCCAGCCTCTCCTCCCACAAGAGTGCAGACCACGAACCCTCTTAATGTAAAATAACTGGCCTGAAAGCCCAAGTGCTTAAACCAGAATTAATACACTTTTAGAATAACAGACACTGAGCCCTCAATCAGCAGTTCCCAACCTAGAAGGATGCAAGCTACCTGTTCTGCCACTACAGTGCAGACCACAAACCCTCTCAGTGCAAAACAACCGATCCGAAGCCCAAGTGTTTAAACCAGAAGGCTTAGAATGAGTTACACCAAGCAGTAATAAATACAATTGAGTACTTTTAAGATGATGCAAAAGTAAAAAAAAGTAGGTAGAAACACAAGTACAGTGAAAGCAGATACATTTTTTTTTTTCTGAACAAGTGCTGAGATCAAAGAAACAGATTTGAGTGCTGAAACTAGAAAACTGGCTAGTTATAGGGAAAAAAACTAAGCTAGAAGGCTTCCTCCAACACAGAAGGGCTTGGGGCTCAAAAGCCTACAAATAGTCTATACCACTTAACAGGAAAGGCAGGAAACTAGCTTAAATTTTTTTTTTTTTTTTTTTTTTTCTGTTTCCCAGATGCTCTTTGTACACAGTAGGAGTGCCTGAAATCAGAATATGATCTCACTGCACTCAGTTGAGTGAGCAAATGAGATGGGCCCCAGAAAGAGTATCCAAACACAAATTTACAAGAGGGGCGGACAGCTGCAAGGCCACTAAGATTAACACCAAAACAAAAACAGGGAGGGTGGGTGGGACAAACTGAAGAGCAGAGTGAAAAGTTCCAGTTCAGCTAAATATTCCTTCCACAGAGTTAAAATCAATTTAAATACTGTATTTTTTTTAAAAAAAAGCAGATAAAGGTACTTAAATTCTCTTATACGTCCAGTTGAATATAGAAAGTTGTTAGCCGGCCAAAGCTGAGGTTTTTAAGCAGAAAATATTTCACACTGTACCACTTAAATAGGCAAGGACAGGAAATCAAAGAATGTGGCTACCCCCACACCTGCAATTACTAACAAATAATAAAATTCAAGCAGCACTAACTGAAGAGCAGAGTGAAAAGTTCCAGTTCAGCTAAATATTCCTTCCACAGAGTTAAAATCAATTTAAATACTGTATTTTTTTGAAAAAAAAGCAGATAAAGGTACTTAAATTCTCTTATACGTCCAGTTGAATATAGAAAGTTGTTAGCCGGCCAAAGCTGAGGTTTTTAAGCAGAAAATATTTCACACTGTACCACTTAAATAGGGGGAATTGTAAAACAAATACACAGGCCCGGTAAAAATTGCAACAGGGGAGGGGAACCCCTGCCATTGAAATCACATTAAAGTACTTTTGCACCACAGCCAAAGGAAAATACACCATGTCAGGTGTAAGGGGCCTAAGACCGGGCACAAAGGAAATTAAACCCCCTAGGGTATTTACGGGTTAGTTGGTCTTTACTTTCCCCCCCAGGGCCAGGTACATACAAATGGGGTTGAAATTTACAGCAACAAAAATCCTAATGGGGGAAATACACCCCGGGTATGTTTTTTACAGCTTGCCCTGGTCACGGGACAGGGGTATAAAAATTGGGGCCCAATTGCATAAACACAGAACCAACTTGCCAGTACTGTGAATTCTCGGGATGTAGAGTTAGTACGTACACAGGGTTTTCAAAGGTTGTCTTTGTCAACATGTATTTGTGGGGCCCAACATTGGTTTCTGATTTAGTGCCCCCCTGCCCACTTTTCCTAAGTTTGTGATGCCTTTTAAACCGGTTCCATTTAAAAGGAGTGGCCGTTGTGACCCCACCTGGAGCGTCCACGTTTAAAGGCCCCCCCATGTTTTTCCCAAAGGTATATGGGGGGTACATTTTTCGAAATTTTCACCCATTCCCATTAACAGGGGAAATTTTACCCCATTGGGCTCATGAGTACTGGAAATAGGATGCTACATCAGAAACTGTGCTTTTAAAGAAAACAATGCGGGTTTTTGTAGGTTAAACCGGGTTTTGGCATTTTTGAAGGCATTGTTGGGGTTTATGGGTAATACCAAAAACCCCGGGACTGGATGAATAGGGGTGCCCAAAGGGGGTGCCTCTGTAACTTTGTATCCCAAATGTATGTTGTTAAAAGCCATGGAAATTATGTGAGGTGTTGGTTTAACCAAGGGAAAAAACTACAACACCTACCCCTTTTTCAATTTGTTTGGTCCTGTAATGGGGGGCCCATTTTGGCCTCCGGGGGTTTACTGGGTGAAACCCATCGTTTGGGGGGTCCCAGGGGGAAATTGAAGCAGGGCCCAGTTACCCTTGTTAATAACACATGTGAAATTTCAGCCTGTGTTTTCCTAAGGTGTGAGCTTGCCCAGTACACGGTGGGTTTTAATGGGGGGCCCTTTGTAACCCTGTATTTTGGTGTTTCCCACAGGGGGCTTTTTACTCCGGGTCGGGAGGGTAACTTTCCCACAGGTTCATTGTAATCCTTTTTACCAGCACCCCCTTTTGAGGGGCCTTTAGAGGGGTCAAAGGGACAGCCTTCCCTGTTTTAGGAATTTTGGTTCAGGTTTTGGGTTATTTAATCAAATACCCAGGTTTTCCCCACTCCAGGTGTGTTTTTTTGGATTGTGACCAGTGTGTAGGATGACACCCCTACATTTCTTAAAAAAAACCGTTGCCAAGGTGAGGGGTTAACCCTTTTAAAATTTTCCTTTGGGGAAGGCCCTGTGTCCCAGGGTAATTAACCCCCCTTGAAACGGGAATGCAGTGTAAAAAAGGGTGAATTTTGTTCATCCCAAATTGCCTGTTTTGTGTCCCGGTTTTGAGGACTTAAAAAATGCAACTCTCCCCAACCCTTTAAAATTTTCTTTACCCACCTTTAGAAAGGCCCATGGGGCCCCTTTTACAAATCACCCAGTCCCCCTGTGTCCGGGAATGAGCAGCCCGTAACCGTGTAAGGGCCTGTAGTGAATTAAAAGTTGGTCGGTGTTTAGTCCCAAACATTTTTGGTTTGTGTTGTGTTGGGGGGTTGTTTTTGGGGTGTGTCCCTTCCCGAGGGAACTAATAAGGGCCTTTTAAACCCTTCACATTTTACTTTTCTTAACCCACCCCCCTGTTGATGCCCACCCAAACAAATACACCTTTGGGGACTGTGTAGTTTGGTGGTGTTTTAAAAGGAAATGTGTATTGTAATAAAGAAAATTAGGCGGTGTTTTTCCCCACGGTGTGTGTGTGTGTGTGTGTGTGTGTCCATTTGCCATGAGGACTAGTAAATTGCTTTATACTGCTCACACTCCATACATTTCTTATACCCACCTTTAGCAAGGCCAATGATGTCACCCATCTACAAATACACCTCTAGGAGTGCTGTGTTCCAGTAATCTTGGTAGCGCGTTCTGTAACTGCATAATGCTGTAGTGTAATAAAGTAGTTGGGTCGGTGTTCTAGCCCACACTTGCCGTGCGTGTGTGTGTCCCCGTTTGCCTGAGGACTGAGTAATGCTTTTATACTGCTCACGCTCCATACATTTCTTATACCCACCGTTATCAAGGCCGAAGATGTCACCCATCTACAAATACACCTCTGGGAGTGCTGTGTCCCAGTAATCTCGGTAGCGCGTTCTGTAACTGCGTAATGCTGTAGTGTAGTAAGAAGTAGTTAGGTCGGAAATTGATTTCTAAGAATCCCAGACATGCCAACTGTGTGTGTGTGTGTGTGTGTGTGTGTGTGTGTGTGTGTGTGTGTGTGTGTGTGTGTGTGTCTGCCTGCGTGAGACAAGTACAGTGCTTTTGTATCTATTCATAGCACATACGCCTTTAAAAGCTTAAGTTGCTGCAGTGTGATACGGTAGGGGTTTGTATACAGGACATTGCAAGTGTGTGTTTGTCTGTCAGAGCTTGTGTAGAGGTGGCCATGATTGTTCTACCATTGGACATGTTTGGGAGCGGGTTTTGTAGTTTTCCTATATAGTATCCGTCTTATGACACATTGGCCACCTCACGAGGAGTACAGCTGTCAGTCAGCCACGGCACTGTGCTGGCAAGCCATACCCATACTGGTTATCCTGGGCGTGCTGGCCAGGAACCTACGATGCAGCCCTACTAGTACCCGGTATATGTCCCGCACCCATGTGCCATGCACATACAACCTTGCCTAGGATATCCCACTATGTTGCTAGTAACATGCACACTGAGGACAGACAGTAGGCATGGTGTAAACGCAGTGGCCTGCAGAGGACATGGCACCCTGTACAGCGGTACAATAGGGACATATATGTGGACATTGTGCCTTCACTATGTTCCACACTGAATAGCTGCAACATATGTGGTGCCATCATATGTGATCCACTAAGGCCAGACAATGCTGTACACATGTGCCCTGTATGGACCCATGCCACTGACACCACGGAATACCTGTCCATCCTATCCATGCAGGTGCAGACCTAATTCGCTCACTATAAGCAGGTTTCGCCACACCAGGCCAGTATTGACATATTGGGGTATAACAGGCTGTGTACACTACATGTGTCTGCCAAACCAGGTACACCTGTACATGTCACTGTACAGTATTGTGGGACATGCACATTCCAGGCAATGTCCATGTGAAGGACTATCAAACACAGACATGGCATGCATTGCAAAGCTATGGCCTTACACATTGGTAACCAGGATGTCAGGCCAGATAATGCAGTACCCATCTGTGTGGGACAGTGCAGACACTACAGCCCTGCACTGCACACCACTGTCGGGTGACGCAATGGCAAGGATTACCCCTCACCCAGCCTTGTACAGCCATCTTGCACAGCCAAACACTACACGCCCATGGAACAATGCATACCTGCATGACAGTACTGGCACCCTGTGTCTGCATGTGGGTTGTGATGCTCAACCACAGTCACTCCCAGTATAAACCTCGTTGGCATAACAACAGTTGTCAAGCACTTTCACATGCCCTAGCCCATAGAACCTCCAGATATCCCCTGTGGTGCATGTGGTTCTGTGCATTACTGCAGTGTGGCAAACTAAGTAGTTATATTGTGTATTTGCCACCCTGGCAAAGGTGTCAATGCGTGTCCATTAGAGTGTGGTTGTGGTGACAATGGCATCCGTTCACATGGACTGACGTGTGCCACACCTAATGTATGTCTACTATATCTGTTGCAGATGGCGCTCACTCACCTCCACACATGTTCTTACAGCACTGCAACATGCCGCCTCTGTGGCACTAGTAGTAATGCCATGCACATGTAATAGTAATGAGTAGTCAGGGGTTTGCCCCTGTACTATTCAGCGTGTGGCAGATTATAGTTAAGTCTCCAAGCCCTTCCCTGGTGTATATTGCCTGTCCCACACACACACTCTCTGGTGGATGTGAAGGTGTACACCTGCACAGCAACAGCATGTGTATTGTAACAGATAAAAAATGGTCAGGTGATGGCCTCTGCACCTATTGCAGTCCTCCTCTAGCTGATTGCATGTGGTACAGCTGTGATGGTGTTCCCATAGCCATCTGCATGATAAACATAGTACACTATCTAGGGAAACATGTCATTATCAGGCCATGACAGTCGCTGTGAGTGGTACCTGGATGTGGTGTTCTGACACGGCATCGCAGATGATATCTGGATGTACCTCAATCATTTTCCACAGTGGGAAATAGCCTGACAGGAGGGTGATGTGCCACACAACTACAGCATGTAAGTGTAGCTATGCTGCATTGCGACTACTGCCTGTTTAACATGTGTGTGGTAATGGCTATTCTGCATGTTAAAATATAGACTCTGCTCATGAGGGAACCCCATCTGTAGGGCCATATGTGAACAGGTCAGTGTGTGCAAATATTTGTTTCCTGTGTTACACACTGAACACACTTCTGTGCACAGCAGAAGCATGCTGTGGGGATTGCAGACAGTACATGATGACAGCGATGTGTTACTGCCATCGCAACCCTGACTGGACATGTGTCACATGAGACAGTGGTATGACTGACCCTGTGTGGGATTCCCAGTGACAAGCCAATGATGGGCAACTGTTCATAGCTGAGGCCACACGTCTACTACACATTGTACAGTTGCCATGCAGTATATATGCATGTGTTGTGCTCCCTCTGCAAATGTATACCATCTGTTGTGTTGGGCTGCTGGTGATATCTATGCCTGCTGTTGTAGGTAATCCTGTATGCTGTTGTCTATCACTAAGCCATATGTGGATTTAAAACGCAACACCATAGGTTGAATGGGTTGGTAGGTCCCGGCAGATCCTCCTGTCCCACTTCAGCTAACCATGGCACCGGGCACTAGCACATCTGGGGACTAGCCATTAACATCAACCTCTGTTGGCTCTGCACCACCTTCTGGTGGTACCACCACTGAGGATGGAGCATGTCCCCTTTGGGAACGGGACCAGACAGGTACATATCTGCTGTCATGCAGTCCCGGACATGTTGCTTAGGTGGCTCCCTAAGGGGTTACGAAGCCAGATACGCCAGTTCAAGGGCAGAGTGTCACATTTACAGGGTGATGCTGCCCCTCCTGGACAGCCACCAGCACTGCCTCCTTTGCAGCTGTGTAGGTGCAGTGGCAGTTGCCCATGGCTGCAGACCTCCATCCCACTGTTCCCATGGGCTTTTGAATGCCGAAGACCCATCCCCATCCAGGGTGTATCTCCCCACACGTGTCATATACCAACCCTGTATGCTGTCATTTCTGTGCTCCTACCTATTCTCCACGGCCATACCTACACCCCTTCCCCAACATCTGACCCTCACCTATGGACACATAAGGCCATTCGGCTCCTAGGACACCATCTGCCCTATACATAGCTGTCCATTACACACGTGCCCACTGGACACATGAAACCCTTGTAATATGCATCATAATATACTACTGTTATCCTCACCACTGTCCCTCAGGCGCACAGTCCTGGTATGCACATCACTCCTACATGGTCCGGGTACACGTGTGGAGGATGACCTTATTGTACACAAAACACTACCGGTCCCTCTATGGTTACCCCATTTACCTTTATCATGAAGATGATGTTGCACACAGCACACTGCAGGAGTACTGTTCACACATAATGATTGGACAGGTACTGTTGTGTTAATGTACATTACATGCACAGAGTAATGTATATGGCCAGTGTACAACTATTTGCGTGTATGACTGACACATGTCTGTCTGAGGGAGTCTTGTGCTCACATAGAGCAACACCACTACATAATACAGTCGTCGCTGGTGTTTCCCGTTTCATTCGTTTGTAATGATTTGTTGCCACATGGTATGTCCCTGATACATCTCTATATATTTATGTACCTATATGCTGGACATAAACACTGACATGTACATCTACATGATGGGATACATTCCTATACTGTTGAATGACTGCACTGTATGATATCCTCTGGTTACAGCCTCTTACACTCGATTAGCCTCTACTTTGCTTAACCAATGCAATACTCGCATACTGGTAGCCAAACACGCTTACACCCGCTCGATCCCGCACTTGCTAATGCACCGGCATTGGTGCTTGCATCTGTCACTCACACCCCTGGGTGTGAGCGAGGACGCAGTATTACCTTGTGATGCCTATTACATCGTACTACATGACTCCAGTATCGGGATTGGCCACCCATTAGGCGATGGCATTGCGTTCGACTGTACGGAATCAGCGGCCTGCCCAGTGACACAATCATATTTGTGTGTACCTCATACAATGTGCTCCCACCTTGTGATGCCTATTATATCGGAATACATGAATACAGTATCGGAAACGGCTGCCTATTAGGCGATGGCATGGCGTTCGACTGTATGGAATCAGCTGCCTGTATGGAGAATCATTCATATTCGTGTGTTCCTCTTAGGTATACCTTGTGATGCCTATCACATTGGACTACATGACTGCAGTCATAGCCGGACTTAGGCTTAGGGCAACTAAGTGGCCGCCTAGGGTACCACATTAGTGGGGGCACTTTACCAGTATTTATTGGATGGGGGCACTGGGTGGTGTGGTGGGGGTTGCCATTGTGCCCTCTGCCTAGGGCACCAGTTGACCTAAGGCCACTCCTGACTACAATATCGGGAATGGCTGCCCATTAAACAAACGCATGGCGTTCAACTGCACGGAATCAGCAGCCTGTCCGGTGAATCATTTATAATTGTGTATTCCTCTTACAATCTGCTCCCACCTTGTAATGCCTATCACATCCGACTACATGACTACAGTATCGGGAATGGCTGCCCATTAGGCGACGGCATGTCATTCGACTGTACGGAATCAGGGCCTGTCCAGTGAATTAATCATATTTGTGTGTTCTGCATACACTCTGCTCCCGCCTGGTTGATACATGGGAACTGAGACCCTGCATTACAAACGAGTATTTGGGATGTGGTAGCCACATCCATCAGACGGGTCATGCTACCGCATACCTATTATAGGTTTGCCACCTTCTCAATTGGCCAAGGTAGGACTTTAGGGTTACCACCTGTGCCACTTTGCGAGGGACAGTGTGAAAATAATCAAGACATGGCACATGTCCAGATTACAGGACATTATTTTATTCTACATTTCATTAATAACTGCATACAACAGTTATTTTCTATATGACACTTCTATATGTTATGTGAAGTAGCATAAGCAACTCAAATGCAACTAGATTAAGCTTTTATTTGTGCAAATAAGTGTAATCTTGTACTATGCATGGCTGTAGGTATGTTTAGTCCTGGAATGTCTGACGTTTCTACAGAACATGTTCCACTCTGGCCATTTGGAAAGGTGGCAACCCTATAGGACCTGTATGTAGAGACGTCAGACTTTGCAGGGCAACACACCCACAGCCAGGAGAAAGGGGTGTACTTCACCATTTTGCCTAAATAAATGGTTACTCTTGTAGCATTATAGTTGCTTATACTGTTACCTATAACATTTAGGTGTTTCAGAGGAACATAATTGTTTTATGCTATGACTACAGACAATATAGGTAGTATTTGCTCTAAATCACAGGGCATTTGCCTTAATTACAGTTATTATGCAGGACACAACTGCCCACAGGGGAGTGTCCCTCGCAAAGGTGGACAGGTGGTAACCCCAAACCTATTATTCTATCAACTTTCTAAGGTAGTCGGCAGAACATGCAGTTTCTCTCACTTTCAGACCTCTCATATGAATGGGGAAAAATAAACACTGAATCAGGGACACTGCATAATGACCTCAGGAACACATTTAGAAGGTTGGTGCTATTAATCTGACACATTGACAGACACAGAGCACATATGTATTCATACACATTGTCTGAGGTGCATGCAGTTTATGACACTTACATGTTGTCATTATTCATTACATGTATTCCGCCACCTTTCCTCCTAATATCACTAGTTCTAGGATGGTTTAGTTGGGACTGTGTTAAGATTCTGATTCGTAATCACGGACATCCCTGGTAATCGGGGACAGTTCAATGATATTTTCCCTATGTATTCCCCCAATGGTTTACAGACTGTCCAGTAGATGTGATCATACAGTTTGGGAGGTACGGGCATTTGCTATACCCACATCAGAATATTACTTACACCCACAGGGCGGTCCTAATACTTGTCTGCCAGCCAACACCTGCACGCCTAGCCCCAAAATCGCATACTCATGGTTCTCCCACCTGCCAATACTCTACAGCACTCATCCTTACTGTGGGCGCAGGTGAACACAGGTGGGATATGAACACACCCTTACACACTGCACACTCTCCCCGTGTCGGGACACGTCGTACATTGTGTCAACACATGTGTTATCAGGCTTGCACAACCTACTGTTCCGTGTACAGCTACATCCTGGTCGTAATGGTGTTCCCCCATTGGCTGAATGTATCAAATTTTTGGTATCCTGCAAGGGACGTCGCTGTCCATGTTTAAAGTGTAGACCTTGTAGATCTCTCCCACTGGTAGTTTCCTGCCGGTGGTCTAGGAAGCAGTGTTGTATTTACCTTTATTGCGTGTCTGTATGTCTCACAGGCCCAGCTTGGGGGGGGGGTGGTAAGTAGACGTTTGTTGAGTGGACCTCTCACCAACATATGCCCGGTCTAAACATATTACCTGTAACTGCTGTAACATAACCTAGGTATATACATGTGTATATTTACTGTAACATATACATATCTATTTACATTAATATATACAGACATATCTGCATATGTATTCATACATGTATATTCATATCTTGCTGTCATATACATATATATATTCCCCGCTCATACGCTCTTACACATGCGTAATGGTGTTTATAAGCTTCACCAGCATATTAGTGCCTTATTCATTATAACACCGACACACTCCCATTATCTTGTAATCGGTATGTAGCACGTTATACAGCGGACAGATGTCGCTATATGTTCATGTACGGATTACTGATGGTAATTGGAATGTGATAGTGTGATTCGACCCATCCCTCTTCTGCACAGCCTATTATTCCATGTACTGTTGATGTTTGTATGGGCACATTCCTATTACTTATGTCAACAAATGGAATGCATCTGTTACAGAATTTGTACTTCAACATATATTGTTGTCTGCATGTGAGTATGCATATATACCTATTACGACCTAGCTGACCTTCATGGGGCGGTCCATTAGAACCGGCCCATCCAACCCTGGCACACCTGGATCCATAAATGCATACAAACAGTTCCTCCATCCCACCTGTGTTAAATTTACACATGTAACATCCATTATCCACTTGTTAGTGCAGCCATGACACACCTTTATACATTTCCCTCTCCAGAGCTTTTGGGGCCCTACACACATTCTGTCCTGCCTCGTGTATACACAGGGTCTCCCGCCATGTATATTTGCACATATGTGCCTCCCCTGGGGTTATGGAATACGGCCATTTGCACTTTCCAATTTTTGGAGGTCCCAGCATGGGACTACATTCCATCTGTGTGTAAAGCAGACCTAGCATTTCAACAATGTTACTCCCACTGGTAAAACCCTGCCTGTGGTATGAGTAGTGGTGCTCTGCTCACTCCTGGGAAGCTTTTTATGACATACGCTGAAAGCACTTTACAATACCAACATTGCTCTTGATTTCCTTCACATCCCTTATGTATGCTTTACTGTTACAACGTCCATTCTTTATATATACATATATATATATATATATATATATATATATATATATATATATATTCTCATGTATTTAGATATATATCTATACACACATATATGTGTGTGTGTGTGTATATATATATATATATATATATATATATATATATATATATATATATATATATATCTAACAAACATAAATTTCCTATGCTGGGAGCTGCTTACACCTGCGCAGGCACACTCGCCTATGCTTACTGTGCATTACATATGTTTACTGTCGCTTATTTGTGCCTTATACATTATGACAATACCACTTTGATTGAAAGGATGTGGTTAATAGTCCCATGCGATACACACATTCACCTTTACATGTTTAAATGTTGGCTTTACAGCAGAGCAACATTCATTCCACAAGGAAAATGATATGTGCTATTGTCGACCTTGAACCGTGAATGCCTTTTCATTAGGCGGATGCTCTAACCACTACACTATTGGTGTTCTGCCTCATTTATATGTATACCCATGGTGCACAGTTATCCAAACACACGCCTTATCACTTCACTTATACAGCAGGCATCCATTTACCTGCTGGGAAAAACGCACTACTATACACGTGCCATTCCCTATTCCCTACTGCTGTAGACTCGTGCTGCATGTTAACTCACTCCGAGGATATTCAGACCTCCAAAGCCTACAGTCCTGGCACATACGTTTGTTCAGTTGTGAGGGTGTTCATATGGCCTTCCGGGTTTGGCTTGTCTGACTGGGGACCGGGACTGCCCTCTACCTAGCTGAAAGTCAGACTTAGCAAGTGGAGATTATTCGTTCCACTTTTAGAGTCCTACCTGTGGTTGGAGATGCAGAGGTGTCCTCACCTATGGCCATCCTGATATATAACAGCACTAACTATAACGGGGATTTCCTATATTGTGACCATGTTCATTCTTCATATCTACATATATTTATATATATATATGTGTGTGTGTGTGTGTGTGTATCGGTCTGTACATACACATGCATATACACCTACATGCTCATTTACATTTTCCATACCGTTGAATCACCGCCACCTACCATCCCTCATACACGCTTGCATACCTGCTTACGTCTCGGGTTACCACCTTTTCATATGGCAAAAGCAGGGCATTTTCGGGACACACATCAGATTTTACAGGCCGACACATACCCACGGTCAGTACAAAGGTTAGAACTTTACTTATTTGCCTAAATGAACACTTATTCTTGTAGTGGTTTGTTTGCTTAATCTGTTTCTTGTAACTTTGAGTATTTTACATAAATAACTGTTTTATGCAATTGTTACATGAAATAGGGGATATATTTCCTACAATCACAGGACATTTGCCATTGTATTATATTTGGTCTGGACACAACTGCCCAAAAAGGGACTGTCCCTCACAAGGTGGGGCAGGTGGTAACCCTACTTATGTCTGCTTTAAAGCGCCTTAAGCACCCTATATCAGACTGCCACTATGCAAATGTGTAAGGTATATATTCTTGATAATGCACGTGGGGAGACGTGCATCATGGTCAAGTGTTTAATCCCAGGTCGTAGGTTCTGCAGGACCGGCTGGAGGCTGAACAGTCTTGTGGACAACTACTGCTCGTACAACTTGTGTCCAGATGTATACAGGACTGGACATCGTGTCGTGACACCAAGTCTAATGTCTAGAACAGATACTTATCCCATGAGGGATATCCAAAAATTGTGGGGACCGATGACCATCTTTGCTTTATGGCTGTAAGATAGGGTTATACATGCAAGGGATACATAGTTTGCAATCCTGAGACTGCCTAGGGTGAGACTGCCTACTAGATATGGGTAGGGGTCACTATGTGCAGATATGGCCGTGCCTATCTAGCAGCCCGAGTATGGCTGGTTTTGGTGGATGTTCAGGAAGGGGGGGGGGTGCTGTGAAGGGGATGATGGGTATTCAATTATGTATCCAGGTGTGTTGGGGTTGGATGGCTCAATTCAGGCCAGACCATTATGTGGGTATGTGCCAATAACGTTTCTGTACATGTGTACTGCACATTTTAATGATCACATGTTTGTGGGATTGTATTGCGGATGTGTATATTTGTTCTTTGGTTATCTTCCTGATTCACCCACCACTCCCTCCTAGACCTCCAGTTCACCTATTGTGCATCCAACCCAGTCTCCCCTTGGCGAATTATTACATTACCCGTCACCCCCCCACCCCTATATTCCACAAACAAGATTCATCCCTTCTCTAGTCGATGGCCCATGGCACAGTCAACAGAACACATTGCATACAATACATATCTCTGGGACCAATATGGTTGAGAGGTCTACACTAACATTTCAGATCATCCACATGCTGTACTTCACGCACATAGGTACTCACAAATACTTATCTTTCATGACATGGTAGGTAGACCCGGGTAATACCTGTTCATCTATGGGCTGTCCTGACAAGGACTACTTGGACCGCGAATGGGCAGATATTGGGCCAATGCTCTGACCATTGGTAGGGTTGTCACCTTTTCATATGACCTGGATGGGACATTTTCGTGGCACACATCTGAGTTTACAGGCCAACACATACCCACGGTCATTACAAAGGATAGCTTAGTTTCATGCCTACATATAAGCTTTTATTGTTGTAGCGGTGTAGTTGCTTATTCCGTTTCTTGTAACATATAGGTATTTTATATACGGACATACGTACTGTATGGGACTATTACATAACATATGGAACATAATTATGTCCTACTATCGCAGGACATTTCACATTTATTATGATTTTGGTATGGACACACCTGCCTAGAGGGGAACTGTCCCTCACAATGCAGGACAGGTGGTAACCCTAACCATTGGGCTAGGCTTGGCAATTGGTGGCGCGCTAACACAATGGATTTCGCTTCCACTTGGTATAACTAGAGACACTACAATGGAATACGGGCACGAGGTTTTAAATATCTTTGTTCGAGGGACGGGGACTCAATATTCAGCTACGTGCCTTTGTGTTTACTTCTTATTGTGGGGTTCGCAATGATGTCTTGCATGCTTTGCATACATTTCAGTATCCATGGACATGGACAGGAGTGATTACTATTACAGGCAGGCTGTACTAGTCAGCATTTTAGGTTGCGCATCTGCAGCTGACATGTTCACGCCTCCGTGCAGCGCGTGGACACGCCCCCTGCACTCATACACGTTTCCTATGCATGTGACCGTTACGGCAGCACGCCTTCATTAATATGCATGTGGTGCTGCTCTGCCATCGCTGCGCCACACGGTCGGCGCAAGGCTAATGCCGTCCTTGCGCCGAGCTTCATGAATCTCGGGGTGAGTCTTTTCATAGAGAGAATAGCAAGGTGTAGCCAATGTCTACACTGTATCCTGCTTGACAATGGTAGGGTTGCATCTTTGTTTTCTGTAGCTGTCCCACACTTACCTGAAAACAAGTTACCAGCTATTCATTGCATTTTCTTACCACTACTTGTCAAAAACTAATAAACTAAATTCTTCACAAAGCGGTTTATGACAGACAGCTTTACAACATTAAGTGGGGTTTTTCACATTTTCGCACTATTGTTTAACTGTGGAGTTGGAATATATGTTCTGGGGGATGAGGGCACGGTGACAAGTTGTGTGTGTTTTTACACCTTTACGAGTTACATCTTGTTTAGATAAAAAAATTGACAAATATAACTTGTAGCACACTTTTACAAGCTAACGCAGGCAATCTCTCAGTGCACCTAAGGCTCCAAGACATTACCAAGTTGCCTCCTGTTGTCCCAAGGTACAGGACTCACATTTAACTACTGTGACACTATGAGCAAGTTATTTAAAATGAAAATGCTCCTGATTGTCCCTGAAAATCAACACATGTCCAGTGAGTTTAGCCAGTTAAAAAATTAATTTTAAAACAAATAAAGCACTACTTGCAGATGATGTCCTCTGACCTCAAGGAGGTGTAATCTCCTGCATGCAATGGAGCAATCTTCCAGTGTGAAGCAAATGGGATGAAAATTAGAACCTTTAAACCAGAGCCCATTGTTCTGTCCAGGAAATGAATGAAGTGCCCTCCAAAGGGGAAGGGGGCGGCAACCCGAGTTGGAAGATTTTAAGTACTTTTAGGTATTATTCACATCATTCGTGTTTTTGAGTTGAATAGGGCTGAAGACTGATCAGCAGATTAGTGTGGTAGTAACAGCAGTAGGCTGGACTGCTCTGTGGTATGAAAATATCGGACTCAAAGAATGAAGCTTTTAGCCACCAGTCAGCCTACATCTCTCTTCCCACCTACAGCCAAGAACCTGTGGTAGTGACCAATGACATGTACACTCATACAGGCAGCAGATGTGTATTTCCTTCTTAGGTTAGCCTAACTCAGTCATCATAACAGAATGAGGATCTCAACTAATCCAGGACATTGGACTAGACTGGAGTACAGTCGATACTCCTCCATGTTGAGAAAAATCAAGTCTGGAACTGGGGCACCGTGACATGATGCTCTGTGGGCATCTCCCATAAGACGTATACCAGGCACAGCCCACTACGAGGCAGCCCCAAGGAAGACCCAGAACATATTATTTGGATTACACCTCTCATCTTGCCTGGATATTCACGGAGATAGCAAAGGATAAGCCAGACTGCTGCTGGGAATAAAGAAGTTTGGTCTACCCTACTCAGCTTGCTACCAGTGTAATCCTCACCAGGATAATTTGTTTTCAAAATGGTGATGATGGACATTGTGAGGAAACAAATCTGATTTGCAACGACTCGTGCAGTAATCAAAGGTGTGAGTTACTATGGACGTTTCACTCAGTTAACGAGGTTTGGGACTGAACAGTGGGAAGCCATCAAACTAGCAGCAAAAGTAAAAACTGAAACCAAGCACTTACAGGTCAAAATAAGCAGAAAGACATATCTTACTTCTTGAAAGGTACCACATCAAGTACATTCTTCCAAAACCATTAACTAAAAAAAAACTCTCTCACAAATGCTGAATAATACAAATTACTTACTACTGCATATGGGTATCTTTGCAAAAATGCAAGCACACATGCAGTACAACTAAAGGCTACTGTAAACACAGACTGCCTCAAAAAGAAAGCAGCCACATATTCAAATGGAGAAAATGCAGATTATGTTTTAAACAAGGCAGATCTACTGCGGTGGTGGTGCTGCGGTAGCGTTGTCGCTTCACAATAAGACGCTGTCCGGTTCGATTCTCAGCTAGAGCGTCTTCTGCGTGGAGACATGCGTGAATGGGCGTACCTTCGTTGAAGGTTGTGCGTCAGGCCTGGCAAGCCGGTACGTAAAAATCAACTGCCAATCATTAGCGGACCAGAGTTCCGCTGTGGCGACCCCTAACCGGGAAAAGCCGAAAGACACAAACAAACACATTGTACAAGGCAGTCATTTTAATACAGCCATATTAAATACTAGCAACCAATCACTTATTTTATCAGTGGAGGCTTTACCGATTTCATACATTTACCCACTCTAGCATTACCCTTGTGGCTAGTTTGCACCAGCTGTAGGCAAATGCATTATCCTTGCACCTATATTACACCGGCTGTAGGTGAACGATCAATACGTCACAGCACGACACTGCTTAATTATATAATGCAGTTCAAAACTAATGTCCTAGAAAAATATTTTGAAAGCATTTAAAAGTGTTTTTAATTAATTGTGAAACAATTACTACTAACCCAATGTGTCAGATGTCAAAATTGTAATAAAAAACATCAAATTTCACATTCTACCAAAACGGATATAAAAAAAAAACTTACCATTTCCTGTAGAAACATCAAATACCACTCCTTTCACTGCCATATAAATGGGATGTTCTTCCTTAAAGGTGAAAGTAAAAGAAAAATGCAATGTAGTATCAAAAATATCCAGCAAGGAAAATTATTCAGACATCTAATGTACAATTATACCCAAATAACCACACCTCTGTGATACAAATGATATCCACCATCTATAGCCACACATCAGTACTACAACAATACTAAAATAAAAATGCATGCAGCAGTTCTGTTAAACGAAAGAAAATGGATGCTAGAATGTAGCACTTCATCAGAACAGCACATCAAGTAAAAAGAAACACATTCCAAACCCAAGTAATTAATGGAATTACTTCATAGTAACCACCACCTTAAGTGACAGGAGTGCTATGTAGAAAAGTGTTTGTGAATAGTCCTACACTTTTAAAATGTATATGCAAACACCAGTCAGCTTCCACATTAGAGTACATTATTCTTGCACTACATCTACCTTATTTTAATGTTAGTATTCCTGCTAAGTGGGCAGTTGAATTACAACCATGTGGTCCCGTGAAAACTACTTTCCCATCTATGACTGCGATACATTCCATTAACTAGTTGAGCTTCACGATACCATGGCAAATTATACCTGATTAATTTATGGACTGTAAATGTTTTCATTCAACACCCAGAAGAAATGAGCTTAAAATGGTTTTACATACCAGTGGAATACTGAACACGTTTCTAGAAACTTCAAAGCTGCACTTGTGACGGATGAAATGATATAGCAATAGTAATGCTGGATTTGGACCAAACAACAGAGAAATAATTACTTTCTTAAATAATGGCATTAATATCGCCTCTTGCTGCCCTTCCGCAGCTGTCACATGTACATCAGACAAAACAACGGAGAATATCTCATAGTATTGTCTCGCTATGTTAAACGGGTTTAACATAGCGAGACAAAAGCAGGAGATCTCCGTTGCTTTTTTAAATCTGTGTCACTATGTTAAACCTTTTAACATAGCGAGATAGTTTTATATACGAAAAGTCCGACCGGATTTCCGTTTGGGCTGGCCAATCAGCGCACGCGCATTGTATAATACACAATAACCCCACCTCAAACACACAAATATGTTTACTAATGGATGGATATGAACATATCTGCTCTGCATTCCTTAGTCCAATAAGCAACAAAACTGCCATGAAATAAGTTCAACATAAGGAGTGAGCACCACAAACATAATTTTCCCACAGTTACAGAATTATACTCCATCACAAATCTAGTATACTGGAGTACTTCCAAATTGTGCAGATTTCAGCCCACTAACAAGAACTCAGACCCAAAGAGAGAGACAGAAGAGATTTTGAAGCTTGAAAGGTAAAAGTGAAACAGAACAGAGATGGAGAGGAACCAAACAAAGGCATGAACCAAACTCTTAAAATGGAGTGAGGCAGAATATTTATAAAACTTTGTGTCTGAAAGTTCTGAAGCTACTGTCATGGAACTATGATCCAAGAACACAGACCCCAAATCAATTAGTCAGTTCCTTTCACGCTACAAAACACAAAGACTTCCCCCTCCTTTTCCCTTCAGATTATTCTCGTTCTCCTGTCAACACAATACCTCGCCAGTAAACTCAGAGATTCAGTTTTTAGACTGCTATATAGTACTGTTCTTTAAATAATTGGTGGCTTAGAGCAACCATAGTGCTACCACACGAAGCTAAGAGGTCAGGCTTCTTCTGTATTACTCTTTTAAAAAGTGAAACTGAAGCTTATTTGTTCCCAACTGTGAGTAAAGCAGCTGAAAATCTTGAAAAATATACAGTGTGCCACATTCTGAATGTCATAGAGGAAGAAGCAATTAAAATCATGACAAAGTTGTTATTCCAAAGAGAGAGAGGAAGATCCAGTAAGATGATATATTTGTGTTGAAAAATTCTACATTTACTGTGAGCTGGCAAAACTCTGCACAAATCTACCATATATCTATATTTATGAGAGAATAAGATCCAATGGAAAAGTAATGATGCTTATGTTATGAAATTAAAGAAATGAACCACAGACGGAGTTTGACGAGTCCATAATACACTAATGTAAAACTGCTGTGTGTATGGTATGCAAAATGGTAACATGAGAGGCAAGTGAGCAAGCTCTATTGCACAGAGGGATAAAGCCCTGACTACAACCCACACAACCTGGGATCAAGGAACAGACATGGGAACTGGAAGTAAGCTGCCAATACCAGCACATCAATCCTAAGGACAGAAAAGGTGGCTTTAGTCTGCTGAGACACTTACCTCAAACAAATGGAAGCCTGTGGCTCTGTAAAGCAGCTAACACCAGGAAGTGGTTTAGTGCTACCAAGCCATTTATGGTAGCCTTCAATATGGAGGGTTATGCGTGGCAAACATGAATGTCAGAAGGCATTCTAGGGGCTCTCACTGTGACATGACTGTACACATCTGCCAACAGGTATTGGGTGAGTGGTTGTGGGTTGAAATATACTCATATCACAAGAAGGTGCTATAGGAGCTCTCACTTTGACATGACTGTACACACTTCCTAACGGGTGCTGGGTGAGTGTTTGTGGGTTGAAGTACACTCATATCACAAGAAGATGCTGTAGGAGCTCTCACTGTGACATGACTGCACACATCAGCTATCAACAGGTGTGGGGTTAGAACTTACTATCAACCCCCCTCCCCCCATCCAGCTTATGAGGTTAAAGCCTTAACTATGCAAAAATGACCACAGTTGAACTAGTGGCTCAGCTAGTGGGAACGCAGGGCAAATGGTGTAGGAGTGAGCAGCAAAGGCCAGCTAACCTTCCCTGGAAGGGACTGGTGGCTGTTTCACCATGTGCAAGCAAGACATGCAGGTCAAACAGCCATAAATAAAGCCATGGGACAGGCGTACCTAGCTGGTTGACTGCAGCCCTCATTAGCACATAGTTAAGGCACCCACATGCCCAGGTGGCACAACAGGTCCTTATGAAGATGTAGGCACCCACATCAGCCACCAAGAGGTGGCGTTGGGGAATAAAAAAAGCATGGATTACAACTGTTGCAATTGGCCTTCACCCTATGGGGAGCCAAGACCTAACTGATCACAAACTGCTGAGTGTTGTCAAACTGGGGAGATAAAAAGGATATGATAAAAATCATTACCGTTTGCAGTCAGAGGAAACAAATCAGACAGCTTCTGACAGCCATGGAGTTAGTAGGGTAAATGAATGCCCTGGAGACAATTACTGGTCATCCTAACAGATGAACAGCTCTTGTCCAGGAAAGAAGTCAAACCCTCAGGCCACTTGGATAAGGCCAACACTTAATAAAGTACTGTACTTCAGTCTCAGGAACGAGAGAGTAGAGATAGATGGGACCAAAGATCCTTTCTTGCCTGTCTGACTGATTCACATTCTTGATGCATTTTTGTTCTTGCCTGCCAAATGACATAACATTGAGCTTCCTCTGGAGAGATGAGGTTCCCCCATCGACTGATGGTGACTGAGGGAAAAACAGGAAAATTCAGGACATTGTTTTTGACAGCTGGCAAGCATGAAGGGTAAAAAGCACCTAAAAA
>NC_056727.1:168017913-168065413 GCF_019279795.1 Protopterus annectens
CCTTTTTCCCCCCCTCTGTAGTTGTTTGCTTCCCATACACTAGATTGTTTGCTAGTTTTCTCCAGCAAATTCCAGACCTCTTTTGTCTATTACCTGTATTCCTACTTGCAGCCATCCCTATTGACAGAATCTCCTTTTTCCAGTCCTGCTCTGCCTTAGTTATTAGAATACATCCTGTAACTTTATGAATATAATATTTTGTATAGTTGTTGTTATTATTGTCCTTAAAGATCTGTATTCAAAACCTTATGGTCTCATTTCATGAGCCTCCCTTCATTATCATCCTTTTCCACTTTAATGTATAACCTTCTGTTTGTGTTATGTATATGAGCCTTAACTGCATAGCTCTAAAATACTCTTACAAATCAGGTAATCCTAAACCACCTTTTTGTATGGGAAGGATCAATTTATCCCACTTAATTCTCACCCTCTTCCCCTCCCAAGTAAATACCTACAACTCTTCATTAATTATTGTCCATAGTTTCTCCTCTGGTTGATAAAACATATGTCTGACCTACATATAAAAAGTAAAGGGACTTGAAACATTTTCACTGCATGTGTTTCACTGCTTTTCCACCATGCCAATATTTTTGTATTAATATGCATATCCATAAATAAGAGTGTCTTTTTTCTCAGCTTTGGTAATATCTTTTGTTCATTCTCTTTCCACATATCTTTAGGTGCCATGACAGAATCCTTTGTAATCCATACACCTAAATACTCCATCTTATTATGTCCCCAAAAATACAGGTATTATTAGTAACCATTTCATACATTGCTTAGGCTTAACAAATCCTCTGATAGGGTATGTCTCATTCTGTTGTGTCCCCATATATATACAGGTATTATTAGTAATCATGTCATACATTGCTTAGGCATAACAAATCCTCTGGTAGGACATGTCTCATTCTGTTGTGTCCCCATAAAAATTGGTATTGATGAAGCAATTTATGTGTGGGTACACAATTTACCTCTGTAGGCTTTGTTTTATTTTTATTAATGTTATATCCTGAAAAGACTTGAAACTATCTCAAAATGTTTAATACCAAAAGGTTTATAAAGAAAAAAAAATATCATCTGCAAAAAAAAAAAAAAAAACATTTCTTGATTACCATATCAATTATATCCTTGAATTTACAAATCCCTTATTTTCTTTTCCAATGGCTCTTAATAAAAAGTAAATGCAAAGGAGAAAGAGGACAGCCCTGCCTGGTTCCTCTGTTCAAAAACAGCTAATCAGATCGGAACCCTCCAACCTTATTTCTTGCCTCCAGTCCTTCATGTAGCCTGCTAATTAGCCCTGTTATTGTGTCAGAAAATGTAGTTTCTTCCATTGTCATACTCATAAAATCCTAGCTTACTCTATGGAATTAATTTCTGTACATCAAGACCCAAAAATAACAGCGGTATTTTCTTACATTCTGTTTCCCTTTGGATCATCACTGTTCTATTAATGTTGTTAAATGTTTGCCTCCCCACCAGGAAACCACACTGATCTATATCTATCAATTTTGGCAGTAACTTTATCATTCTCTTGCTTAGTATGAACATTTTATAGTCATGGTTTAAAATAGAAATGGCTGTTTATGAAACTGGGACTGATGGGTCTTTATCCTCTTTGGGTAATACAGCCACCGCAGTTTTCTTCTAAAATGCTGGCACTTCCCCTCCTTTTAAAATACTATTAAATAAAACCTTCCACATCTGTATCACTCCCCCTTCAGCTTCCAAAGCAGGAATACCATCTGTTCTTGGATATTTCCCTGCAGATTGGTTATAATATATCACCATTTTTATCTCATCTCCTCCTGTCTTAACTATTAGTTATTGAGGCTCATCTTCGTGTGATCTTGGAATAGTACGTCTTCCATAAATATTTCCATTTGTGCTTTTTCTTGGATTCTGCATTACTCTACATTAGACAGTTCATAAAATGTTTGAAATATCTGTAATACCTCTATTGGATGTCTAGTTATTTTTCTTGTCATAGGCTTTCTGAGGCTGGCGATGACCCTTTCTACTTTTTGTTGCTGTAATCATTGTGCTAAAAGTTTTTATGCTTTGCAGTTGTTTAGAAAAAATAGTTTCCTAACAGCCATCTATTTAAATTTATGCATATTATCCAGATTTTCACTTTAGCACGCTGCAGTTGGTTCTCTTTTTGTTCTGTGAGATTCCTCGTATTTTGCAATAAGTATAACCTTTGTCAGCCCTATAAATAATTCATGATACTTCTTAACCATATCTCTTTCTCTTTTATTTTTAACCTATTTTTATTTTGTCCCAGTCACTAGCTATCCCTTTGGAAGAAATTTTTTATCTTCCCTAGTAACTTTCAATTAATTTCCACTACCAATTCAAAATGGCACTGGTCTTTTTTTAAAAAACTTTATTGAATTTCAAATAAAAAAAAAACATTCTCCATAAAATATTCACAAATATTTCAACTTAATTAGTTTAAAGAACAAATATTATTAAACAAACATAACTAAGCTATTTACAAAGACGTTCTCATATGTACTGTATATAATTGATACATCAACAGTTATCTAAATTGACAAATTATTTTCCTAGTAAGTCATGTAATTTATTCCACATATTGTAAAACAATGTATTTCTGTTAGATCTTGATTTAATGGTCAATAATTCCAGATGACAAAGTTCAATAAGAAGATTCTTAAATTCATGGAAAGAGGGAAAAGTGTAAGATTTCCAATGTCTTGTTATAGTTTTTCTGGCAACAGCTAATTTGGACCAAATCATAGGATATTTAATTTTCTTAATACATTCAGGTATTGATGTATTGAATAGAACCATGGATTTAGTATACATAAAATTATCTGAAAGTAAAGTTTGCAAAAAGACATTGATATCCTCTCAGTACTTTTTTAAGGCTATACAGTCAAAAACATGTGTGACCAGTCAGCTTTCACTTCATTTTTACATCTCCAACATGTATTTTTCTTCTTACTAAATTTGTTTATTGTGTAAGCTAATAAAGATTTATACATATATTTCCATGTAATTAGTTTCCATTTAATTGAAAAAGTGGTCTTATTAGCTAATTCTAATATAATTTGTTTATCTTGATCATTAGGGAGGTACTTATTAATGGTAAAATAGTTCCAGTAACTATGAGGATAAATGTCATTGTCATTTCTAATTATTTTATATATGTATTACAATTTATTTTTAATAGGAGATTTATGTTGCGTAGATAACATCAAATAATTAATAAGCTTAAGTATTGCTTTTTTATCAGAGACATCATATCAAATTTATTTAAAAGAAATTGTCTACACGAGTGTGTTTCTAACCATAAGTGAGTGCCTATTCCAAATTCAGCTGTTAAATAGTCAAATGAATTTAGCTCATCTTTAATATCAACTGAAACTAGTATATTATTTTTTTTCTTTGAAGAGCAACATTTTTGTATTATCAGAAGAAGAAATAACTCCTTGAGTGAAAGCAATGGGAAATAGTATAAAAAAACAAACCTTATATTCTGAGGATTTATATATATAATTTCTAAATGTTTTTAAGAGGAGTAGCATATAATTAGATTTAAGTACAAGGGGAATATATGTAGAAAAATAATCTTTTAATAACCAAGTGAATAAATTATTCACTATAGATATTTTTTGGTAATTAGCGAGGTTATATGTTTGACAAGATAATACTTCTAAATATTTCTTCCATTTTGCAGTATATTCTATATCTGTAAGAAGAGTTATAGATTTAATCACAGATGAAATTGAATATAATTCCAGATTAGGCAAACTAATACCTTCAGTATTCCAGTCTCTCATGTGATAAGTTAGTGCTGTTCTGAGTTTATTTAGAAACAATAAGAATTTTTGAATCATCAAATTAATTTTTTTTAATTATTGATTTTGTTGGAGGTAAAGATATTGATTGAATAATGTAAAGTATTTTAGGAAGTAAAATCATTTTTATAATTGAAAGTTTCTCTTCCATAGTAAAATGAAGTTTTTTTCCATTTACTTATAAGTTCTTCTATTGCATATAGGCTGTTATTATAGTTTAGTTGAATAGTATCTTTGATTTTGGTAGTTATTGTTATTCCCAAATGTATTATTTGGTCATCCAGTGCTAAATATTTTTTTATATTTATCATCTGTTATGTAACTTTGTGTGTAAATAGGAAGACTTTTTGTTTTGTTATTGAAAGTTAATCCAGACATGTTTCTAAATATTTCCATTACTTTAAAAGGGAGATGAAATAGATGTATTATTTCCCCCTAAGGTTATTAGTACATTGTCTGCAAACATTTGTATTTTGGGAGACTCATTAGAACTTAACTCAAAACCTTCAATTGCTTTATCTATCCTAATTAAATTAGCCCACGGTTCCATTATTAGAGTAAAAAGGAGTGGGGATAAGGGACATCCTTGTTTAGTCCCCTTGGTTATTGGTATTTTTTTGAAGTACTAGTACCAATTTTAATATATGCTTGACTACCTTTATATAGTTGCGTAATAAGATTAATAAAGTTATTTGAGAAATGTAATTCTTTCATTAATATAAATAAGTAGTCCCAGTTAACTGAGTCAAAAGCACAGTTTATATTGAGACTTATTAAAGTTATGGTTTTGTTTAAGTTCTTTGCAGATTCAGTTAGAGTAATAATTATTTTTATATTATTGTATGTATTTCTATTCAAAATAAAACCTGTCTGATCTTCATCTACTAGAGTTGGAAGAAATATTTTCAGCCTGTCTGCATATATGGACATAACATTTTATAATCAGTGTTTAGTAAAGAAGTTGGCCTATATGAGGAAGATTTTGTGGGATCCTGATTAGGTTTCACTATGGGAGATATAAAGGTATATTTCCAGGAAGGTGGGATAATAGTATTGTTTTGAGAAATAACGAAAACTTTATGAAGTAGATTTAAAGCAGTTTTGGGTAAAATTTTATATATTTCAGGGATAATACCATCATTACCTGGTGCCTTGTTTTGTTTTAGTTTACTAACTTGATTTTGAAGATCAATAGAATATATAGGTGTATCTATTATTACAAATGAGTGTATTTAGAGAGGAAAGTTTTGATCTCCTCTTTTGAATCTGTAGCTGTAGGTTTCTGATTGATATTGAGAAAACAATCTCTAAATTCTATTATAATGTTCTGTATATCAGAGACCATCTTTCTTATTTTAGGAGAGAAAATCCCATTGATATGATTACATTTATTAAGTCTTTTAGTTTTGTTGGCTAACATATTAACTTGTCTAGGATTGGTAGAAAAGCTTATAAATTCAAGTTTCTCCAAACTAATTTTAGTTTTATGGTTTAGAATCTCCGTGTATTATTTAAAGAGATGATTTCTTTTTCTTTTTCATTTTTATTTTTTCTCCATTATTGTTAAGTTTTAAGTTATTTAAGTTATCAAATTTGGATTGTATGTCTTGTATATCACATAGTTTATTTTTATTAATTTACCAGGTAATGATTTTCCCATAAATAGGCTTTTAAAGCATCCAGTATATATATATATATATATATATATATATATATATATATATATATATTCGGAAATATCATGTGTGGTGCTTAAAGTAATAAAGTTTTGAATTTCTGATGAAAATAATTCTTGAAAGTCTTTTAATTGTGTGATATATATATATATATATATATATATATATATATATATATATATATATATATAGGGAGTCTTGTAATTTGAATAGTATGAATTGTGTTAATTAATAATTCAAAGGTTATAGATTTTTGACCTGATAAGGGACAGGAGACGACCCTTGTTTTAGATAGGTTATTAGTTCTGTGGAGATAATGCTCATTCTAAAATAGATAAAGTTTATATGTCTATAAGAGTAAAAAGTAAAAAATAAATTTGTATCTGCAAAATTGTTAATATCTTTTAGAAGATATAATTCAGTAAAATCGTTTAATAGTTTAGCTGATGTTGAAATCCTCCTTTTGCCCATGGTATTAGTATCTTTCTTGTCTAGAATACAATTACAGTCCCCTGCTATTATAATGTTGCCTTTAGGTAAATGAACAATCTGATGTAGATGCTGTTTTACTGTATTCATCCCAATTCCAGGTAGCAAAAAGACGTTTATAAGTGTAAATACTTGTTTATTCAATTGTGACAGAGCAAAACATTCCTTTATCATCTTTATGGACTTCTATAATGTTAGGGAGAGGTATTGTATTGCTCCATAGTATAGCTACTCCTCTGTCCTGAACTCATTATTACAGTATATGATTTAGTATTAAGTTTAGTTATATCTTCTTTTATCAAGTGTGTTTCTTGTAGAAAAATTTGATGTGATTTGTGTAATTTGAGATATGTATATAAACCTCCCCTCTTACAATAGTTATTTAATACATTAATATTGATAGAAATACCTTTTAGCAGAAATATACAAGATTGTTTATGTGAATTGAATACAAGTTGACCATTAATATTTTTGTGGAAAAAACATTTGAGGAATTCCATGATATACTAACCAATTAGTAGGAAAATATAAATGATGTCTTTTCTGTAATATTTTTCAAATACAAAGGCATAGTGAACGTCAATATAGATTATAATAAACAATGAAAATATAAAAAAGTTGAACTGAATTTACTCATACCCTTTCTGGAGTTAAAAACTCTTAATTTGAGTAGATTACTCAAATTAACCACCCATCTAATAGCAACAGCTATTCAGCAACTGCCAACAAGAATAATAACTAAATATATTTTCATAACAGCAATTAAAGATTACACATCAACTTTATATAATAGACTAATGTACCAAAAAGCTCTTTCATTTGTATATGTCTTATTTTACATTTCCATCCTATATTTAAAGAATTATACCTGTGAAATGATATATATGATCATTTGCATTGAAATCAAGAAGATTACATAAGTTTGATAAACATTATATCAATAACATATCGTTAAATAATTCAGCATTTGTCATTTACTTCAGTCAAGAATGAAGTTTCAAACAATATTTGTGAATTAGAGAGACTATAAAATCTAAGCTCAAAAGTTCAAATTAGACTAATATATTTTATATGTAGTTGGTGATTCAATATAAAGTTTATATATCTAAACCTTAATATGAATTAATCTTTCTAAACCTTAACAGGAATTAATCTTTTTAACACTTCAGTTGAAAAACTTTGCTTATTAGTAGGAAACTGATTTCAAATTTGTGTCTGATGAATTGAATAAGAAATGTAGTGTGTGTGTGTGTGTGTGTGTGTGTGTGTGTGTGTGTGTGTGTGTGTGTGTATGAATGTGTATGTATGCATGTGTGTGCGCATGTGTGCGTGTGTAAATGGGCTATCTAATACACAAAGATTACTTTCTTTTTTTTTTTTTTGGTTTCTCCTTTTTTTCCTTTTCTTCTTTCCTTAGAGAAAACCTTCTCGTGTCCATTTTTGTATTAAATGAAATAAAATAAGCAGCTATCATAACAACATTGAAATCTTCATAAAGAAATAAGAAATATGAAATCACTGTAGGTGTCAGGCTTTGTATATCAGAATAAGTATACAAATGTTGTTCGCAATACTGTATATAGTGAGTATTATTGCACCTGTTAACATTACATAACCTATGTATGCACTGCTTAGACATCGAGCTACTGTTGTATACCAAGCCTAGGATTCTTAAAGTAGTACATTTCAATATTGCAATATAATACTTTGCCATACTGTTCAGTTTATGAATAACCTTAATGAACTTTCTAAATATACATTGCAATCAACCCTTAGCAAAATATTTATCAAATTTCAGCAAGTATCTAAAGTAATAAAATGAAATTATATAAACTGCTATGAGTTATTAACACTTATACAACGACCCCCCCCCCATTAATATTCCAAAATGTGCACGCTGATTGGTCAGCGTGCATGTTGTAAATCAGACTTATACTAATGTAAAAAGGTCCGGTCACCCAGACTTTTTCTATTAGTATAAGTCTTTTTTTACAGAAACAGAGAACACAAGATCTCCATTGCTTTTTAGACACTGTCTCACTATGTTAAAGGAGTTTAACATAGCAAGACAGCTTTAAAAAAAAGTAACAGAGATCTTCCTTTCTCCGTTGCTTTTTTTAAAGCTGTCTCGCTATGTTAAACTCCTTTAACATAGCAAGACACTTTGTAAAAAGCAACGGAGATCTTGCTTTCTCCGTTGCTTCCACCCACAGCTCTGATGTACTGCGTAAGCATACGCATGCGCAGTACATCAGAACTGCCGCAGAATACCAGACAGCTGCAGAAGGGCAGCAAGGAGGCATTATACAATGCCATTATTTAAGAAAAGTAAGTATTTTTTTTCTTAAATAATGTCATTGTATAATAGCAATAACCCACTTCTGCATGTGGGTAATGCTGGATTTACCCACTGTTGTCTTTATTTGGCCACTCGGGCTTCGACCTCGTGACCAAACCACACCAACCGTGGGTAAATCCAGCATTACCCACACCCCGGCGTGGGTTATTGCTTAAATAATCCTGAAGGAAAAAACCCAGACCTGTATTATTTTCTCTAATCCATCTTAAGTTGGTGAAATAAGCTGAAAAACGCATTTGTATTACGCTGTCGAAAACTCAAACTGTCCACAGCGTAATAATCGACACGAAAATGTCGAAACCCCCGAACATCGAACACACACAAAAAACCCCCCACCCAAACACAACACAAATTGCTCTATGCAGGGGGGCAAGCCCCCCTGCACCCCCTGCTACTGAAATATACCAACTCCGAGATCGCACTACATTGCAGTAAATGGAAATCTCTCCTTACGGAGATTTCCGTTTGCACATGCAATGACTTTCGCTTTCGACATTTTGGTGCCAACAATATCAGCTTTGAGATTGTCGGCCTTCAACAAGGTGAAGTAGACCCCTGAAAAACACTATGTATATAAATAAGGCTATATAGGAAGCAAACACATAAAAGCATTAGATCAGAGTTTCAAAATGACAGTGCTGTACACACTATGTTGCCTGAAAACAAAAGCATTTAGCGTAGTGCAAGTATACTAATATTGTGCTGCATTCGCCTTTTAGATGTTCATATAATTGGCTAATTTAACATCTAAGGTTCAAATGTTATCCCTTTTGGTATTTTTTAGTTAAACTGTATACTTTAAAATGTCCTGTTATATCATTGAACAAACCAAGCCATGTATATAGACTTTCAAGTATATACTTCGTGAAATATGACATATTTACGTTTTTGATGAGAGCATTATTTTCTTAAAGTAAAATGAGAAAATAATTAATATTTACTAAAATAAAATAGTTGCTGTGTGTTTAGGAGTTTATCTGGTCCTTTTTTGAAGCTTTATGTCAGTTTGGATGTTCCGAAGTCGTTTCAACATTCTTTCCTGCAAGAAGAACCTCATAGCAGAGTTTAAAGTTCACACAAAATCAGTGCGCATGATGATGATCTTTAAAAAAGACCTTTCCTGCATCCCAGTGGCTCGAGATGGTATCTCTCGAGCTCAGAGTGTAGAAAAATGAGACGCTACAAATCAGCGGGAAACCGTGAGTAAATTATGCAATTTTGAAAGCAGTAGAAGCTCGTACAGTCATTTGAAACCTCAGAGAAAGTCAACAGCTTCCAAATCACAATAATATGGCCAACAATGACTGGTCGTACATGCATGCAAGCCTCATAGCAAATCTAGATACCAGTACATATAAACCAGAAATCCGAATTTAAAAAATAACTGCATTAAAAGAGTAAGTGATCGGAATGATAACAAAACAATATCAAACACTGCACCAACATTTCCCCTGCATAAAACATTCATTTTCCGTAGTGCAGAGAATTATATGACCAATAAGATATAAATATATATAAATTGCTTACCTGGGTATTAAGTCCTTAAATGTAGCCGCATATAAAAGAAAAAACAATAGTCATACCAGGATTTCAGTAAGCATTTCAAGTATAAAGTATAACAAAGATGCAAGTAGTCATTCATTTTTTTAGCTTCATTTTTTTCTGAAGTTTTCCATGAACCATTGTCAGCTAATCTTTTCAGGTTTTTATTAGTCCATTCCATTTCATCAGTTTTGTAGACAATTTTATTAGGTCTGATAAAGGAAAGAGAAGGCATCTAAGTCATCAAATGCTTTTGGACCATCTTGCAAGAGGATTTTCAATCTAGCCGGGAACAACAAATGGGTCTTTGTTTGACATTTTTAAGTTCTGTAATTAAAAGCAAAAATGCCTTCCTTTTAGCTATAACCATCGGAGAGTAATCATTGTCAAAACAAATAATGTTGTCTTTTATTTTAATGGAAGACTTAGCCCAAGCTGTTTTGAGAATCATTTCCTTGTCATGTGAAGAGAGAAATCTCCCAATCACAGATTTAGGTGAGTTGTTTTTACTGGTTTTAGATGAAACTAAAGATCTGTGAGCTTTGTCGATGCCATAAGAAAGGGCTTCAGGAAGCTCAAGAGCATCATACAGCCAAGTGGTCAGAAAGTTTACTAGGTAGTTACCTTCATTGCTTTCTGGCAAACCAAAATTCTGATATTATTTCTACGTGACCTGTTTTCTAAGTCATCCACCTTAGCTTGAAGTAAAGTATTTTATTTAAGTAAAAATTCAGTGTTGTTTTCACCTCAGAAAATAAAATAAAAAACAGAAAACAAACAGCAGGTACGCTCAGTTTATTGTAAACCACATTTCGTTTCAGTGTATTGTAAACTACAGTACGTTTCAGTTTATTGTAAACCACAGTACAATACAATAAAATGAGTGTGCCTGCCATTTGTTTTTCGTTTTTTATTTTATTTTCTAAGTTTGTTGGTTTTTGAGTGTTTTTCACAGTTGTTGTTTTCACCGTCTTGTAGTCTGTTGTCCATATCATTAAGGGCTTGTTCAATTCCGGAAATTTGTGTTTTTTGTTGCTGAAGATCGTCATGTATAATTTCCATTTGTTTGGGGCATTTCGCCTTGAAGTTATCTATCTTTGAATCAGTTTTGTCTATTTTCACTGACAAGTCCTGGATGTTAGATAACAGAGATTGTATTTCCATTTTGAGGGATGTTTCCTGATGATTTGCTTTAGAGAAGCTCATTTTGAAATCCAGTGTTAAGTGAAGAATTATCCAATGTAATTTTGACAGGAAAAAATCATAAATTTATAAATTTTTTTATATACTATCCTAGAATAAGTTTAGTAGTATCTATTGATGTAGAAAAAAACACATTTTGGGATAGTATTAATCAAAAAATTGTGTCATAAAAAATTGAAGAGACAGAGAGCTGAAAAGAACTGCTGCTATCCAGAGCACATCTTGGCCCAAAATGACACTAGCCTTGAGTATTATGTTGTGTTTTACCTAGCATGATGCCCAAATACCAAGACAGTTGCTTTAACCATTACCCAAGTAGTTGGTGTCTTTCTAAGGAGTTCCAGTGTGTGCCAGCCTGGGATGAAATAGTAGATAAGATTTGCTGTTTCACTAGAGATGGCGTGCACATTTCATACCAAGGCTAATATGTGCTGGCTAAAACCTTTGCTGCCTTATAGTGCCTTTTTAGACAAAGTCCCCTACCAGACATTAAAACACAGTAAACTGAAATTCAAATTTGGACAAAATCATGGTGGCATTTCTGAATGCTAGGAGTCTAAATAGAAGGATGTCAGTACTTGAGGCCCTTCTGCAGCTCAAATGCATTCATATTTGTGTAGTTGCTGAGACATGGTTTCATTGTAAGGAAAGCACTCTCTCAGTTTTTAGCTCCTGTTATGCTTTTAGGCTGTCCTCTAACTGCGGAATAGCATCTGTATTTGTGAGAAACACCAACCTCCCATATCAGATTATGCAAAATCTTAATTTTGCGCTTCTAGAGATCCAAATCACCCTTAACATGTCCACATATTACTTTATTACTTGCTGTATAACCCCATTAATGTCCCCCAAAGGTAATGGAAATTACCTTCTCACTGTAAAGGGGTTAAATATCAAACCAAATACCTTCTTGCTAGGGGACTTCAATTGTCCAAATAATGACTGGCACACTGACACCTCTAAAAATGAATACATGTCTTGTTTTCTAGGCTATTAATACCAATGTGCTCAAACAAATTATAAAACTGCCCACTAGAGATTTTAATATCATTGACATTCTTACCAACCTATCTCCTGTTGTATCCCACATCCACATTTCCTTATCCCTACTAAAATATGACCACAAATCAGTCGCTTTCTTCTTCAGGAGTAGTAGTACCATCCCATCTCCAAAAGATACCATGTTTAGGGATTTTTTTCAGGTCAAACCTACGTCATCTTTTAGAAGATCTGGGCAAGATTTCCAACAATACCACATTAATGGACCCATCTGAGAGAGCTGTCACATTCAACTCTGAATTTTACCAACAACTAAACTGCTGCATACCAAAAGTCAGTACCTGTCTGCCCTAAATAGAAAGGCAAATTCTGGAATACATGTCTGTAGTGCAACTCCTGTATTAATAAACCGCATAACAAAATAAAGAAAAGAATGAAACATTGTAAGAAATCCCCATCCTTCTACCTTAAGGCTGCACTGAAACATGCTAGCAATGAACTTAAGAGCATTTTTAAAAAAGGAGGTTATGAGTACCCCCAACAGTTACAGTGTAGCAGGATTAAGCTTAAGGTCATTACGGCTACCAAAATAAACTACAAATCTTTCTTCATTTATGTTAGGAAATTAAAGAGTAATGCCCAACAGTGCACTGACCCATCCATAATAATATCATCCATTCTAATCACAAGTATATAGGTAATAAATTTAAGACTGATTTTGTACTAACTTTACCCACCTACCCACACTGATGCCTGCACTATGCCTGAAAACGTAGTTTCCCCTGAATTCACTATGGTGCAAGTTGCAGAAAGCTTGTCAAAAAGTACAAATAATACTTTTGTAGGATCAAACAGTGTACCAGGCTGCATTCCTGTCATTATCAAGTATGCAGTTGCTGAGCCTCTACAGAAATTGTTCAACCTTTGTCTGTCAAATGGGTTTGGGTCTAACATCTAGAGAACAGCCACTGTGACTCTCTACAGACTCTGGTATTTATATGCCTGTCAATTTCAGCAGTCTTGTATGCAGAGCCATGAAACGTGTCATAGTGCAATTCATTTATGTGGACATAGGCAGCTTAACTGACCTAGACCCAATCAGTTCAGTTTTGTGAAAGATAGGTCCAGTCTTCTGAACCTAGTAAGCTCCTTTGAAAATCTTAACAAAGGCTGTGGTCAGTGGTTACTCAGTGCATGCTGTTTATCTCACTTTGGCTAAGGTTTATGACACTATCCTCCCATGCCGGTATTATAGGAAATTAAATTTAGCATAAACCTATACATTACAGCGTCAGTGGTTCAACAGTAGTGTCATTGTCTCCAAAAGGTAATGTACTCTCATTTCATACTGGAAGAGCAGAAGGCTGTGGGTTCCATTTCTACACCAGGTACTTAATTTTCCAGTACTGAAACTGTAGTGTAGCATAAGAGGGTGTACTGCACTCCTGAGTCCGCTGTCCTCCTGATGAGACATTAAATTGAAGTCCTGACTGCCAGAGTTGCAGAAAACTAAGCAGTATGTTAAAGTTCCTGCAGCACTTACTGTAAAAAAAAAAATAATAATATGGGTTGTGTTACAGATGTTTTGTGTATGTTTATATATATATATATATATATATATATATATATATATATATATATATATATATAGGTTCATAGGTAAGTACTAGGCTATCTGCCCAAGGGCATTTATAAGCCTAGCCAGAATGTGTTGGCTTTTGCCACCCCCTTAGATTAGTTCCCTGCGCCACTGTCCAGCAGAGCCACTGCAGTGATCCCCGGGGTAAATTTTCTGTTTCCCATCCACCCGTCAAGGTTTCTTTTGAAGAGTGTTAGTGAGGGGCTCTGCCTGATGTATATTGGAATCCTGTTCCAAAGCATGGGGAGTCTCTGGGACAGGAATCTATCCCTCCAGCATGTCCTATTTATCGTTGTGGTGAGGTTTATATCTCTAGAGCGTGTGGCTCTCCGGGATTTGTTGTTTTTTTTTTTAGGTGGAGCATGTCCATCAATTCTGGGTTGGACATGGCCTTGTATGTCAGGCAGAGTTCACCTCTGAGTAAACGGTATGCAACCGAGTACAGCTGGAGTTTCTTGAGTCGGGCTGCATAGGGCATCTGTTTGAGGCCAGTAATCTCTCTAGGTGAGGTACTTTTGTGGTCTTTCCAGCTGTTGCAGGTTGTAAGGTACATCCCAAATGGGGCGTTGTATTATATGTTGGGTCTAATGAGTAATGAGTAGAGGCACAATAACCTCTTTTGTTCTAGATGCGAACCCTTTTGTGATTAGGTGGGCCACATAGAAGGATTTTCTAACCACCTTGGCAATATGATTATCAAAGGAGAGATTACTATCTACTTGGGCCCCCAGATCCCTTATTACATTTTCTGTATTTAGGGGACTACCACCTATGTAGTAGCTCGCAGGTACTTTATTTTTTCCAAAGGGGATGACTATGCACTTTTTGGCACCAGGTATCCGTCTCAGTGAGACCCTTCTGGAGGGTGTCTATCAGCCGGAGAATCAATTATGGCCCCTAGTTTGCAGTCGCCTGCGAACTTGGTCAGCCATAGTCCTCCTATGCTTGCCTGTACCTCTTAGAAGTATATACCGAACAGGAGTGGTCCTAGGACTGAGCCCTGGGGGACGCCACTTGTAACTGGTTTAGAGTCAGACGTAGAGCCTGCAACTCTCGCCATGTGGGTTCTATTCATGAGCCAGTTGGCAACCCATCTCATGATGTAGAGGTGTATGTTCAAGCTGGTGAGCCTGTCAATAATACTAGAATGGGGAATGGTGTCAAAAGCCTTTGCGAGGTCTAGGTAGACTGTGTGGACCTCCTTTCCCTCGTCTAATGCCTTGGTAACTGTCTCAAAGAAGTCCATCAGGCTTAGAAGGCATGATCTGCCCTTAACAAAGCCAAACTGGGTAGGGTCCAAGGTTTGGAGGTTCCCAATGTCTCTGTTAATGAATTCCATGATGATGCACTCCATAGCCTTGCAGACCAGGCTAGTCAGGCTTATAGGGCGATAGTTCCTGGGGTCCGTTGTGGCTCCACCTTTGTGGAGTGAGATAACTGTTGCTGTGCGCCACTCTCTGGGTATGTAGCCTGTAGAGAGGCTGAGTTTGAACAGTGTGTTTAGGTGAGGGGTTAGTTTATTTTGGAGCTCTTGTAAGACACAGCCTGGGACACCATCAGGTCCCATTGAAGCTGTGTTTTTGGCTTTGGATAGGGCTATTTTAACCTGTGTGTCGGTGATTGACAGACCCCTACATTCTTCTGGTATGCTTATGGGCCCTTTAGGGGGTGAGGGGGGTGAAGTTTGCAATAAACCTGTCTGCCAGAGTGTTGGCAATATCAGTCGGTTCAGTGTATTTTGTACCATTCTGCACTAACTCAGAGCAGATCTGAGAGTTTCCACTTAGGTTCTTGACATAGCTAAAGAACTCTTTGTGGTTATCTTTGGAGTCATTGGCAATTTTTCTTTCGAAACTAGCCTAGGATGATTTAATGAGGGGTCATAGTTTCTTGCTGATACTGATCAGGGATGTCTTTCCGTCTTGGGATTTTACTCTTTTCTGTATTAGTTTCCTCCTTCTGTTGTATAGCTTGTTTATGGCAGGGATCCACCAGATTGGTTTCCTTTTCTTGGAGGAGTGAGTCTTGGTTTTACTTGGGATAGCACAATCCATGCCTTCCTGCAGATGCTCATAGAGTGCCTTTGTAAAGGTTTCAGCAGCTTGGACAGCATTGTCCTTTAGCATGGGGGCTGTGAACCTTTCCACCTTGGTCTTAAGTAACGTGAAGTTTGCTTTTGAAAAGTTTTTCACAGTGGTTTTCTTGATTGGGGTGGGGGGCGGAATGTGGATATCCAGAGTGATTAGTCTATGGTCTGATCTAACCAGCGAGGGGTTAACCTACGGTGTGGAACACCGGTCGCCCATGTTGGTGATAACCAGGTCCAATATTTTGTTCCCTCTGGTGGGGGTATTGACCAGTTGATCCAAGGCATTCGAGTCTATAACTTCTAGGAAGCGTTGGGCAAGGGAGTTAGTAAATGAGTAGTTCTCCCAGTTTATGTTTGGGTAATTGAAATCACCCAGTATTAGGGTATTTGGTAGGACCTTCATATTTCGCAGTGTCTCCAGAAATGCGGAATGGGGGTCCTGGATTATGGTGGGTGATCTGTAGCAAGCTACAATTTGGATTGCAGTTTTGCCCATTGTTAGTTGCACATGGATGATCTCTGATGCATTGTGCTGCGCCACTAACCTGGAGGTGTGGGTATCCTTGATGAATATGGATACACCCCTGCCTTTTGTGTTTCGGTCCTGGTTCTGTGGCCGAAAGGTATGGTATGAGTTATAGCCTAGTAGTGCTGGGGTGCTCTCAGGAGCGTCAAACAAGATTTCTGTTACTGCACAGATGTCGATGTTCTCCATACTGAGGAGTGCCTCGAGTGCGTGCATTTTGAGGTTTAGACTTCTGGCGTTGAGTAGCATTACCCTCAGTTTTTGGTTACTTGTGCTATTTATGGTGGTGGGTTTGTCTTTTGAGCCTTGCCTAAAAAAGGCACTATGGGGGCGGTAAGAGCCTTGGCCAGTATTCGAAAGCCTAAGGGTGACAGGTGCAAGCCATCTCTTGCGAAGCAACGTGGCTTGTCGAGCATGGTCATCCCAGGTGGACAGATACTGGATCCCCTTTGAATGACACCAGAAACTTAGCCAATTGTTGAAATTGATCATTTTTTCTTTATACTGTGGCATCATTCTTGGTGAGGGCAGGATGCTACTCAGGGTCAGGGTCGTGCCGGCCTGGGCTACATTATCAGAGAGCTGTTCCATGTCTCTTTTCATGTAGTCCGGGGAGGTACGTCTGAGGTCATTCACACCAACATGGACAATGACAGAGTCGTATTTGTACTTGTTCTGGAGTGACCTGAGTGCTTGTATTATGTGGCGGATCCTGGCACCCGACAGGCAGCTAACTGTAACCTTCTCCTTGTCCAGCCTAGTTAGTTGGACATCAGTGTGCCTGACTATAGAGTTGCCTGTTACTAGTGTGTTGGGTATGTTATTTTGCCTTAAGGGCTGTGATTGCGTGGCACACTGATTATGTGAAGTATGTGTTTCATGGTTGGTGATGGGGCGTGGAGGTTGCTTGGATATCTGCTTTGGAGGTCTCTTTTGTTTTTGCAGATTTTTATTTAGAGCCTCCGAGTATGTTTTCATGTATTCATGTGTGTTATTTGCGGGTGTTGGTTTATTAGGTCTGTGTGAGACTGGTGGTGTGTTGCAAGTATTACCTTTCTCCGCTTGACTGTCAGTTCCAGTCTTGGGTTGAAAGAGCTTTGCCTCCAGTTTGGCTGTATAATTGCATCTCTCGCATATATTAGTGTTTGGCGGTAGGAGGAGGGGGGTGTCTGTGTACATGAGGCAGTTGCAACATTGCCTCAAAATGCCCAGATTCACCAGTTGGACTGGAGAGTACACCGGAAACTGCCCTTTGGACATGCTTGAATAGGTAGAGTAAGCTGTTTTTCTGATTGGCTGGTGGGGACGAATAGAGAACCTTGTCCTTCTGGACAGTATAGGGGGGGGTCTAGTGCTAGGGTTAATTAGTGCTTGCTATGAGTTTTAAGCAAGTGCTTGACTGTGAAATGAATGGTTTGAGTGCTAAAGTTGAAAGTTTGTCTAGTTCCAAGGGAAAAACTGAAGAGTAGACTTTGTGGAGCCGAGAATAGTTTAACTCTAGCCCGGTGCGCAAAAACGTGCAAATGCGTGTTTTATAGCAGGGAAGTGAAAGAGATAGAAATTACCCCAAAATGGCCAATAAACTACTAACTTCTGGGCTGAAACCACTCCTCCAGGGACAGATAGGCTGCTCAAAGCTCCCCTCTCTCACAGGTGAACAGAGAAACTTTCTTCTATCCAAGTAAGGTATGGGCAACACAGAAACTTGTAACATAGCCCTGGATTCAGCAATAACCTGAAAACTGGACAGTACTAGTTCAGAAAGGCGGGAAAAAAAGTATATTTTTTTTTTTTTTTTTTTTTCTTTTCAGAAAATAGAGCAGATAAAATCAAAACAACATTTTAAATGCACAGAAAAGGATATTGCATTTTACAATCAAACAGATTATTTAAACACAAAAATGACTTAATTCAAGTGCAGGCAGCAAATAAGTACAAGATGTAGCAATAACAAACTTTTTAAATCACAGAAATGCTTAAAAAAATGGCATTTTAGGCGGAATTAGTTAAGACAGCAAGAAAAGCAGAAAAATTATACTTAATCACTCCAAAATCTCTCTTTTGTCTCTCTACTTCTGTACACTCTACAGAACACCTGGAAGGCACTTGCCGAATGGAATACAAGCACAACAACTGCGCAAATGTGTTTTTTATAGCAGGGAAGTGAAAGAGAAAGAAATTAGCCCAAAATGGTCAATAAACTACAAACTTTTGGGCTGAAACCACTCCTCCAGGGACAGATAGGCTGCTCAAAGCTCCCCTCTCTCACAGGTAAACAATGACACTTCCTTCTATCCAAGTAAGGTATGGGCAACACAGAAACTTGTAACACAGCCCCGGATTCAGCAGTGACCTGAAAACTGGACTATACTAGTTCAGAAAGGTGGGAAACAAGTATGTATATATATATATATATATATATATATATATTATTTTTTTTTCAGAAAATAGAGCAGATACAATCAAAACAACACTTTACCCAATTAACCAGTTAAAAAGCACAAAACAGAGCCTTGTTCCAGCAGTCTTCAATCAGACAAGTTCTAACTGCAGACTCCTGCCACTAGGATACAGAGAAACCTTCTCCTAAAAAGACAGCCTGGATCAGTGCACAAGTTATACAAACAAAGCTAGATCCAGCAGGCCTGAATCTAGTCTATGCTACAGCAAACAAGGGGTACAGATTTCATAAAGAAACAGTTCAAGTAAGCATGCGCAATAAGCCTTTAACCAGAAATTCCCAGCTCAGAAGGGCAGAATCTAGCCTCTCCTCCCACAAGAGTGCAGACCACAAACCTTCTTAATGTAAAACAACTGTTTGAAGCCCAGGTGCTTAAACCAAAGGCCTTAGAGTAACAGTTACAATTTAATCAGGCTACTAACAAGCAGTAATAAAGGCAGCAGAATAAATTCAATTGAGTACTTTTAAGAAGAGGCAAAAGCAAAATAAGGTAATAAAGTAGGAAGAAACACAAATACAGTAAAGCAGATGAAGTGGATTTTTTTTTTGTAGAGGGAGGAAACAGAGCAGATTAAGATACTATAGGGTAATGTCCTTCCCAAGTGCTCTCTCTGTACAGAGCAGAGGAAATGGGACTGGTAGGAGTATCTGAAATTAAAATATGATCTCACTATGCTCAGTTGAGTGAGCAAATGAGATGGGTCCAGGAGGAGTGTGCAAAAACAGATTTACAGAAGGGGCGGGCAGTTCCAGGGCCACCAAGATTAATACCACAGCAGGAAACAAGGAGGGGGGTGGGGAAATAACTACAGATAGACAGAGACACACAATATTTACTGAATCAAATCTTAAATAAGTGCAGAGAAAAGTATACTTACATCAGCTTGTGTCCAGTTGATATATGCAGACAAGTCTTAGTAGCCAGCAACTCTGATTAAAATGATTATTAGAAATGTGTAACCAACACAGATTTTAATGCAAGCAGAACCCCCCAGGCTAACACTAACACAGAAATTTCAAAGCAGTCTAACAACTTTCAATGAACCCAGATGGCTACACTTTTTCACACTTCAGGCAGCTAACTGCAGATAGACAGAGACACACAATATTTACTGAATCAAAGACACACTATATTTCCTGAATCAAATCTTAAATAAGTGCAGAGAAAAGTATACTTAAATCAGCTTGCGTCCAGTTGATATATGCAGACAAGTCTCAGTAGCCAGCAACTCCGATTAAAACGATATATATATATATATATATATATATATATATATATATATATATATGTGTGTGTGTGTGTGTGTGTGTGTATATATTTGATACATATATATATATATATATATATATATATATATATAAACATATTTGTATACATTATTGACATTATGTGCACATTGTTTACTGTATTTGCAGCCCCATATTCATCTTACTGACATTGTTTTTATACTTTCTTCATCAGTAAGTAATGCAACACAATTTTAGTACATAGCTCTTCCATTACCATTTCCTTAGTTTTCATATATTCTCCCCTGTGCTTTATCTACAACCATTTTTTTTATTTCTGACAGTCCTTCTTCATCTCTTCTATTTTTGTTTATACAGTAGTCCTTCATACCTTCTTTTACACAATACCCAGATTGTAACAAATAATATTTTATCCAGTTTATCAATTTCCTCCTTCCTTTCTTTCTCATATTTGTCATACAGTGTCATTTTGTATACATATTCTTGAAATCTTCCTGACTATATACATTTTTAAACTTTTCCCAAAAAGACTTACTCATTTTGCATTCTAAAACAATGTTTGCAGTTTCCTTTACCTTGCAATCATAACGCTTTATTCTTTTATTTTATATTTCATATTTCCCTTAACAGGTAACTTGATTGACTAAATTCTCCACAAAAATTCCCCACATTAATAGAAAATTTCAAACCTTTTTCTTTCTTTATTTTATCGCATTTCTAACATCATGTGATAAATCACTCCATAGACATATAAGAAAAAAAACTTCCATAATGTTTTCATACTACTCATCCTTTTTTCACTACATCCATCAATATTTAATTTTGATAATTTACCTTATTTACATACTCCTTTCTTTCCATGATGTTTTTTCATCCATTCTTCTCTCTTTAACTTGTTTCCATATCTCTTCCTACTTCTGTTGTAACAATTTCCTACCATTCAGTTCTCCCTGTTTTTCACACTGTTGTTGTTGTTTGTCTTTCGGCTTTTTCCCGGTAAGGGGTCGCCACAGCAGAACTCCGGTCTGCTAATGATTGGCAGTAGATTTTTACGAAACGCCGAGGTGCCAGCTTGACGCCCAACCTTCAATGAAGGCACGCCCAATTACGCACGCATGTCTTTCGAACGCTACCCAACCACGGGGAGGACATGCAGACTCCACACAGAAGGCACTCCCAAGCCACGCCGAGAATTGAACGGGAGAACCTCTTGCTGTGAGGTAACAGCGCTACCGCCATACCACCGCGGCATTTTTCACACTATTAATAACCCAAAATAGGTGCATTGACACTAAAAAATAGGATTTTTTCAAACGTAACCCTTTCTTCTTTTTTTATTTTATATTATTCCTCTTTAGATAGGATTCAATGTCGCACCCCATATAAAACTAAAAAAAAAAAATTGTAGCATTTCCTTTCCATTTTTCCAGGAAACGTATAAACTTGCCCAACATAAGCAAGTTTACCCAAAATGTATGTATTTAGCATATGCATCTTTTCATTGTATGTATTAAAATGTTTCCACCATACTAGTAATATTTTTATTTCCTCCAGTTTTACTTTCCACGTAATCAGCATATTTTCATACTCCCTAAAATTAACCCCTAATATACTAATTTTCATCCTATTATAATAAATTCCATTCATCTTTATTTCACCAAACCCCTTACTTTTTCGTTTATTCAATCATAAATCCATGTTTTTATTAACTTTTCAATTCTTATAACACTTTCAATCATCCATCCTCTCTGCCTTTTTGCTAAATAACCAGATCATTTGCATTAGATAGACATATTGGCATCTCAGCTTCCTTTCCCATCTTCCAGCAAACTCCCTACATTTCTGACATAAAAGTGAGAATACTTGCATTACTAGAACACAAATACTCATTCCCCTTCTTACCCTGATTTTCTTTCCCATCCATTCATTTACCATGTCATTTGTCCATGAAGTTTTCATAACAATTTTTTTAATTCCAACATTTTTTTTTATTTATTCCACACGCTTCTATAATTTCCCACATCACTACATGACTTATCTTATCAGATGCCTTCTCTGCATCACATGTAATCAATCCTGCCTCATTTTTCTATCAAAATCATACTTTACTATTGTTAACATTTATTTTACTTCTCTCCTTTTTACACCATTTCCTATTCATTCATTCAGCACTGTTTGCATCCTTTTTTGTATTATTCTCATAAATATTTTATAATCAGTGTTACCTGAAGTTATAGAGCTTCAATTTCTTATGTCTTTCCTTCACCCACTATATACTTCTTCCTGCACTATTGCTTTATCTAACCATTCATTCATTTAATACTTTACATAAAAGACTTTTCTTCCACCTCCATTCACTTGTAAAACTCATAACATAGTCTTTCTAATCATGGTGCTGATTCATTTCCCCCTTTTTATTTCTTCTCTAGTAATCTCAGATTTTGTTGTAGTGCTGTCAGATATTTTTAACTCACCATTCCTGTTTCTGTGCTTCTTCATTTTTATGAATTTTATCAGCGTATCTTTCCATTACTTCCATTATTTCTGTTTATGTCTTACACTACCTTCTTAATTATGTATTCCATCATTTTCCTTCTTTTATTTTCAGTTGTTTTTTTTTTTTTAAATAAGATGATGCCTTCCCTGTCTTACATTTTAAGATTTTAACATTCACTCTGTCTGTTTTTATCATACAGCTTTCTATCTGCCTTATTCTGTTACTTTTTCTCAGTTTCTACTTGAAGCTCTTCCATTTCTTTATATTCCTTTTTATTTTTAATTTGTATTCAATTTTCTACCATTGAAATACTTTATTATAATTTTCTTTAAACACTACTCACCATGCAGACCAGTTTTCTTTAAAATCCCTGCATTGTCACATCTTCTTCCCATAATTTCTTATTCTCCAGCTTCATTTCTTCTGTCTTAATAACTTCACCAGTTAAGCTTTTTATTCTTTTTCTTTTTAAAACCTTTGTTGAGTTGCCATTTGTGAGATAGCCAAACTTACTTTTATATAAAAATAAATAAACCACATTAACAAGTTCCCATTTACAAATATTATAATTCACATTTGTTGTTATATATCATATAAGCTAAGCAACATTACATAAATTATTAATTTCCTGCCTTCCCATGAACCTCATTACTCCTCCAAAACATTATCAGCATTTATGTTCCCACACTTTCCATGTTTCCTATGTAATTTACTCCTACCCTTTTCTAAAGATCCCACTTCCTGTTCTTTTATTTATGTTACAATATTCACTACTTCAGTTACAGCTGGCTTAGATTTTGATTTCCATTTTCTAGTAATTACTTTCTAGGTAGCCACCAGAATTAAACTTTTCAAGGCCTTACTATGTCTAGGCAATTCAAGTCCTGTATCCCAGCTCAAAAAAATAATTTCCTTAATTACACTCATTAGTTTTCCCAGTATTGCTGACAAAGTACTCTTTAGGGATTTTTTTTAAAGTCTACAGGAATAACCGCAACCGAGAACTCTGCAAGGACAGCAGGTGCCCAGGCTCGAAAATGAAACAAGCAATCACAAAAAGCCAGCATCCAACTGGAGATAGGAATATTTAATGTGTGGCAACAAAACATAAAAAAAAAAAAACGGTTTCGGCCCAATGGCCTTTTTAATGTGTAACTCAGTCTATAGTCAACCACCTGGTTATATACAAAACCAAAATACATTAATTAGTCATTAATTAAACAATTATAAGTGTTCATATAAACCAGGTGGAAATAATCCCCCCAGTTTCACAATCCATGTTTTTTCTTTTTTATTTAACAATTTATGCCAACCTGTTTTAAAGGATATGTGCCCCATAATTCTGTCAATAGTAATAAATTTGAAAATGGCTGTCTTTTGAGGAATGGTATGTTTATATAAAGTGTTAGTCAAATATTTATTCCTGATGTTACCAAGATGTTCTGAAATGCGAAATTTAATGGGTCTAGAAGTTTGGCCAACATAAAAAGCTTAACAAGAGCAAATTGCAAGATAAATGGCCCAATTACTGCTACAATTGGCAAAAACATTAATAGAAAAAACTTTAGAAGTGTTTTTACTAGAAAATTCTTTAGTCTGAAAAATGTGTTTGCAAAAAAAGCAGTGTCCACAAGGGTAACATCCCACAACTTTCATCCTATCCAGTGTAGCCTGTATAGAATGTTCTCTAGGCATGAAACATTTGTAATAGCTAAAGCGACTCCCCAAAGTTTTACCTCTACGAAAAGAGAATGAACATTTATCAGCTAACATGTCACATAGTTTATCATCAGCCAAAAGAATATCCCAGTGCTGTTGCACTATATCCAAAAATTCATGGGTATTTCTACCATAAGTGGTGGTGAGCCTGATTTTATTGTCCCTCTGAAATTGATGTTTCTTATATGTGAGTAAATCGTTTCTGGAAAGCTGTTGAACCTCCCTACTGGTCTGCATTACCTTACATATAGGATACCCACATTCCCTAAAGCGGTTAATTAAATCTTGATCAAAGTGTTTCTAGTCTTCGGTGCTAGAGCAGATTCTATGTATCCTTATAAATTGTGACTTGGGAATATTGGTAACAATGTGTTTTGGATGACAGCTGGAGGCGTATAGTAATGTATTTGAATGATGGAGTTTCCTATATAATGAACTGGATAAAGTACCATCAGGTTGTTTAAGTATGGTTACATCCAGAAAGGAAATAGATGTCACATCATAATTAACTGTAAACCGTATACTCCATTTATTTTCATTCAAATACTGGACAACTTCCTGTAGATATATAACGTCCGATTTCCACACCATCCAGCAGTCAACCAAAAACCTCCGCCAAATATCTATTTCCCCCAAGAAAAATGTTATGATTACTGTCATATATGATAATCTCTTCAAGATAACCCATGAACAGGTCAGCATATATGGGTGCAAAAGATGCACCCATAGCTGTACCTTTCAACTGTAACATTTGCTGTTGAAATAGAATACATTTTTAGACAGGATCTGCTCTGTCAAATACACAAGGAAAGTGTTGAAACCCAGACTATACAAAGACATTTTGTTCAACCAATATTCCAGGGCACATAAACCCGCCCAGTGTGGAATACTGGTGTAGAGAGACATAACATCCAGTGTACACATCAACCAACTTAGTTCCAGTTGGGTGTCAGAGACAATATTCAGAAATTCTGTTGTGTCCTGTATCCTTGCTATAACTCCTGATAATAAAGACTTTAAATACATAGTAAGGTAAGCAGACAGATGTTCAGTGAGGGAGCCTTTTCTAGAAACGATAGATCTCCCTGGGGGTTTGTTGATGTCTTTGTGAAATTTTGGAAGAAGATAAAAGTACTGTGATGAGGGGTCCTTAACCTTTAAATGAAACATTGTACGTTTATCTATTATACCTTTGCTAACTGTAGATTCCAAAAAAGTATCTTATTTCATTCTTAAATCTGACTGTAGGATCATAGGGCATACAAGTGTAAAATCTGGCATCTTGTAGCTGTCTGTTAGCCTTCTCAACATACATAGATTTATTCATTACAACTGTTGAACCACCTTTATCTGCTTGAATAATAACAGTATTTTTGTTATTTCTTAACCTTACCAAAGCATCCATTTCCCTTGATGTCAAATTAGAAGGAAAAATGTGATGTTAAGTTGTCTATCTCGCCTTCATTCTTGCTGGATGGGTTCGGAGCCGACCTCGGCTCCGACTCGGCCACTGTAAAAGCTCGAGAGTTGGTTCCACCGGCTCGAGGCTCCCCTTATATCCCACAATGCTAGGCGAGAGTTACCTCAGATCTCGTTTGCCGCTACAGCTTCGAGGTTGGTTGCTTCTACCGGTTCCTGGTGAGTGTTAGCTTTTTCTTCAAAAAGTTACTCTTTTTCCCCCTTTTTAACTTATTTCTTCCTAGATTAGTGTAGAACATTGAGACTTTTCCCGACCCTATTTTTCCCGTTCTTACTAAAAGAACCGTTGGTTCTTCCTTTGGGCCTTTGGCCTTCCTTCCCTAGGAGTGTTTGTGTAGTTGCTTTAACTTTTGTACTTAAGTATTAGTATTTTTGGCTAAAATTATTATTATTTTTAGTATTACTAATTTTTGCTGACAGGGTATAACTGTGTGTTTGGGTGTGTGTTAGTGTACACCTGTCAGTTAGGAAATGTCAAAAGAAGCAAAGGTCTCGATTCAAGAAGTGTGATGCGTGCTGTCAGAAAATGTCTCTGACAGACGCTCACACTTCTTGTGTCTATTGTCTGGGGTTTGCACCTGCAGGACTCCTGTGCTGTGTGCCATGGCTTCAGCCCCAGGGTCCTGCAGGAAAGAAAAACAAGTTGATTCTGAGAGGCTTGTTGAAGCCAGAGGATTCCCTGTCAGTTTCAACAGGGAAGCCCTCTAAGGCATCGAGGTCTTCGGCTCCGGCTTCTGAGCCGAGACCTCAGGTTGTTCAACCTTTGCCTTTATCGGCTCCGCTGGAGCCGATAACACTCAGTCGCCAGTTTCTGTGGCTTCCTCGCCCCCGGCCGGAGCCGAGGTTATCGAGGTACCCGTGTCGGCTCCGACAAGATCTTCGGAGCCGACAACCAGAAAGAGGTCTAGGTCACCTTCTCTTGGCTCCGTTCATTCGGCTCCAGGATCTCCCCTGCTGTCTGAACGGAGCCAAAGGTCTCATTCCTCTAGGTCATCGAGGCTTTCCGATCATGACCTTCAGAGGGTGGTGAGTCGACTACTTAAGTCCGATGCACTAGCCCAGATGCTTCAGAGCCCGACTCATCAGTCGGTGCCTGCCCCGGTCCATCAACTCTTTCCTCCTTCGACTCTTTTGAGTTCGGAGCCGGGTCGTCGGAACCGAGACTGTGGTCACTTCGAGCCGAGACAATTGTCTTCGGCCCGCTGCCGGCTCCGCTTTTCTTCCTTGGAGGAATCTCGGCGCCGGACTTCCTCGTCGGCTCGAGGGGTGAGTGGCATCGACCCTTGTCCGACCCCCTCTCCTCTCGGTGCTCGGCTGGTGAGTTCGGCTCCGACATCGACCTCGGAGCCATCACTGTCGGTGCCGAGGGGTCCTTAGCTCCTCGGAGCGGGACCTCTGGCTCTGCCTGACAGGGGTGCATTCGAGGTCATGCGGAGTGTGTTAGAGCCTGGCTCTACTCCACAGTCGGCTCCGTCAGCCCCTCCCTCTATGCTGCCTCAGGGTAAGTCGACTCACTCCCTCATCCCGGACCGCAGAGAGCCAGCTCCTCAGGAGCCCCTTTGGGGATTTCATCCTCTTCCGAGGCCTCTCCTGATTTGGCAGAAGAGCCTCCTCGGAAGAGGAAGTGCAAGAGGAAGCACATTGACTCACCTGAGTCTATCACGCCGGACACAGATCTGGATGATTCTGAGGGTTCCCCGCTCCCCTTCTGAAGATGTCTCATTTGCAGACATTCTGGAGATCCTGAAACAGAGGGGAAATTGGCCAGCCTTCAACCCTTCGGAGGACGAATCTGTGTATCTTGAGGCGTTTGGCTCTCGTCCTTCCACCTCCTGGGTGTCCGCCCCCTTCGACCCCCTCATGCAGGTGGTTGCTAAGAAGGCATGGACGGCTCCTGATTCAGTGGACCCCACTCCCAGGAGACCCTCCAAATTCATCACAGCTCCATCAGACAAGCAATTTTTATCAAAAGGAGTTTCTGTGGATGCTATGGTGGTAGCTGCCGCCACAAAGAAGGAACTGGCTGATCCTTCAGTGCCTGTCCATCCACCTAACAAGGAATCTAGGTCCATGGATAGGTACGGGAAGCGGATGTTCTCCTCAGCGACATTTACCATGCGTTCGCTGAATTACCTGTGCCATTTCACTCGCCTTCAAAGGGACTTGATCAAGGAAGCGAGTGAAATGTTAAAGGACCCTACAGCTGCGGGTTTCCAAGAGAAAATGAACACGCAGCTGGCTACCCGTAATTCCATATCCAACTCCTCCATGCGCCTCCTCTTTCATGCGTCCGATGGAGCCAGCAGTGCTGCAGGGACAGGGGTAGCCTTACGTAGGCACGCCTGGATGCGGCTATGCAACTTTGCGGAACCTTTCAAGACGCCTTTCACGAACTCCCCTTTGATGGATCATCTCTCTTTGGTCCTCAAGTGAAAGAAACCCTGACTAGGTGCGAGACTGATGGCAAGACCCTTTCTGCCGCCGGAGTCCGTTTTCGACTCCTTCTAGGCCTTACCCCAAAGGCCAGAAGGGTGGGAAGATGTGGTTCCGTAAACAATCTCAAGGGACTTCGCCTGACGACAGAGTCGCTTTTCCTACCAAAGGCAGAGGTGGGAATAACAATGGTAGACGCCGCCTAGGGGCAGGGGGTCCGCAGAACCAGGGCAATCGGGAAGCCTTTCCGACAAGCCCTTTCAGCATCCCTGAGGTGTTGCCCGACTGCCCATCTTCGGAGGCAGTCGGGGAAGATTGTCACTGTACCCAGAAGCCTGGCTATCCCTGACTCAAGACAAATGGGTACAGTCCATCATTTCGAAGGCTATTCTATCCCCTTTCTTCGCTTTTCCAAATCAGTCAAAAATCCCTTCCAGATGTTCCACCCTCAAAGGGATATAGCAGCTTTGGAAATTTCAAAACTGCTTGCAAAAGAGCAATTCAGTCAGTGCCAGCAGACCAACAAGGATCCGGAATCTACTCAAGGTTCTTTTTAGTTCCAAAGAAAACAGGGGACTGGAGACCGATTTTGGATCTCAGTGTCTTGAACAAATCAGTCAAGAAAACAAGATTTCGGATGGTCACGCTACAATCCATTCTTCCCTTTTGGGCAAAGGAAACTGGATGTGCTCTATAGACCTTCGGGATGCGTACTATCACATAAAATGAACAGACGCTCCAGAAGATTCCTCCGCTTCAGGCTGGGAACCAGTCATTTTCAGTTCAGGGCCCTGCCCTTTGGTCTCACCACTGCCCCCCGGGTGTTTACCAAATGCATGGCAGTGGTAGCTTCTCACCTGAGACGACAAGGATTCCAGGTGTTTCCATATTTGGACGACTGGCTTCTCACAGCTCCCACCAAGCATCTCCTTTTGATGGCCAGAGATTATACTTTTCGCGTTTGTCAAAAACTGGGTATTTCAATAAATTGCGAAAAGTCTGTTTTGTCGCCTTGTCGTACTATTACCTACATAGGCGCAAATTTAGATACTATAAACATGTCTGCAATGCTAACGAACCAAAGGATATCAGACATTCACAAATTGGTGTCACTTCTTCTCAACAACAACAGAGCCAAAGCCAGGTTAGTTCTAAAGGTGTTGGGAATCATGGCAGCGCTCACACCTCTCCTCCCATTGGCCAGATACCACATGCGGATCCTTCAGTGGATGCTTTTTTCTCAATGGTCATACCAGGAACTTCCAATGTCTCACACCATTATGATCACGCAAGCGTGCAAAAAGCATCTCATGTGGTGGATGTCTTCCCCCCAGCTCCTGTCGGGAAGACCATTTGTTCCACCTCCTCCGGTTGCTACTCTGAAAACGGATGCCTCCCTGATCGGGTGGGGGGGGCATTATCAGGGCAGGACAGTCCAGGGCACATGGCAACCAAACAAATGCCACTTGCACATAAATGTTCTGGAGATGAGAGCAGTGCTTTTAGCGTTGCAAGCCCTTCAAGACTCTCTTCCCTTAGGAACGATTGCAATCCAGACAGACAATATGGCTGTAGTGTGGTACATCAACAAACAAGGCGGAACCAGATCATACCCCCTGTGTCGAGAAGCACTCAGACTGTGGCAATGGGCGATTTCTTCTCAGCGTTTCTGATAGCAACGCACATCCCCGGAAGTCCAATCACATTGCGGACAAGTTGAGCAGAGCTATACTCATGCCTCACGAGTGGTCTCTGAAAGACTCTGTAGTGAGAGAGATATTTCTCAAGTGGGGTCAGCCTTGCTGCGATCTTTTTGCTACTCCCCAAAACAGCAAGTGCAGAGAATACTTCACTCTATTCCCTTTACCAGGCCAACCCAGCAGGGACGCTCTAGTCCAAGTTTGGCCCCGGGGACTTCTGTATGCATTTCCTCCTTTCCCTCTGATCTCTCAAGTAATACAGAAAGCTATCGCTCAGAAGGCCTCATTGATCCTCATTGCTCCTTACTGGCCTCGACAAGTGTGGTTCCCCTTTCTACATCATTTTCTCTTGGAGCGACCATGGAGTCTGGACCTAGTTCCAGATCTTTTGATCCACCAATCGGGTCAGTTTCATCGCTCCCTCCCCTCTCTGAACCTCACTGCTTGGTTCCTCCAGTTCCAACCGTAGCCAGGCTTCCTCATTTATCTCACTCGGTTAGAGATATATTGATAGCTTCCCATAAATCTTCCACTCGAAAGATTTATTTGAGTAAGTGGAAACGCTTCTCATATTGGGCACAAGGAAAGGACATAGATCCTTTCACCGCTTCCATCCAACTAGTCCTTGATTTTCTAGCTGAACTCTTCCATGCAGGTTCATCTCCATCTACTCTTAAGGTTCAATTGGCAGCTATTTCTAATTTTCATGTGGGCATTTCTGAATCTGCCCTAATGTCCCACAAACTTTGCAAAGCCTTTTTGAAAGGAGTTTTTCTTCTCAGACCTCCTATAAGAAATCCTCCTTCTCCTTGGGACCTAAATTTAGTTCTTGCTTCTTTGATTCTTTCCCCTTCGAACCTGCAGCTTCATGTTCCTTGAAATTATTATCATGGAAAACTCTCTTTCTGGTGGCTATCACATCAGCTAGAAGAATTTCAGAACTTCAAGCACTCAGTTGTCGTTCTCCTTATCTTTTGTTCCATAAGGACAGAGTTTCCTTACGAACTAACCCGTCCTTTTGCCTAAGGTGGTTTCAACATCAAATCTAAACCAAAGCATTGACCTCCCTGTCTTTTTCCCAGAGTATTCAAATAGGTCTGAACAAAAATTACACTGCCTGGATGTTCATCGTCAATTAAGGTACTACTTGGACAGGACGAAACAATTCAGAAAATCTGATCAGCTGTTTGTCTCCTATGCGGAAAGCAGAAAGGGACTTCCAGTTTCAAAGGTATCATTATCCAGATGGCTAACATCTCTGATTACCCTTGTTTATGAGATTAGACACCAAAACTGCCTAATAAACCTAAAGCCCATTCCACCAGAGCTTTGGCTACTTCTCTAGCCTTCCAAGACAGACTGCCTATTGACACCATTTGTGCAGCGGCTACTTGGGCTACTCCTCACACTTTTATTTCCCATTATAAGTTGGATTTAGCTTCTAGGCATAGAGCTAATTTTGGTTCCACTGTTCTCAGGAGTCTGTTCCGTTAGGCCACCCGGGACAAGGTGCTAGGGACGCGTCCCATCCAGCAAGAATGAAGGGGATAGACAACTTAACATATAGAAGTTATGTTCTTACCATAACGCTCCATGTTAGTTGTCTTCTTCTCGCCTTCTTCTTGCGTCCCACCCTCCTTCCCCCTGGCCTGGACAGACCTAGAGGAGTTGTGATCGTGACCTCTCTTTCTACCACCTCTTTCTTAGTCATATGCTATTATGCATATTTCTTGTTTCAGGATGTAGGTCACCCTTCTTTCTTCCTGTTGTTAGAGGTGGATTCTGTTTTACAGTTATACTGTTATAAGCTGGGGTTAGCTTACAAACGAGATCTGAGGTAACTCTCGCCTAGCATTGTGGGATATAAGGGGAGCCTCGAGCCGGTGGAACCAACTCTCGAGCTTTTACAGTGGCCGAGTCGGAGCCGAGGTCGGCTCCGAACCCATCCAGCAAGAAGAAGGCGAGAAGAAGACAACTAACATGGAACGTTATGGTAAGAACATAACTTCTATTTTTTGACGATTCAAACCAAAATGTAATTCTTTTAATATACAGTTTTGAAACACCTCCACATTTTTATTCATAGGTGGAACAAAGGTGGACTTAAGAAACTTAAAACCACTACACACATTATGTTCATTGTCCCATTCAGTATCCTGAAAATGTAATTTAAGGTTAAGCAATCTACAGAAGGCATACGGATCCTCAACAAAGGTATTTTCCGAAACAAAGAACCCAGGGATAAAGTTTAAACCTTTATTAAGTATCACATAATCAGATTCAGACAAAACAGCTGATGAAATATTAATGACATTATTAGTAGAAATTACCTGGGTTTCAGAAAATTCAACATTGCTTCCAGAGAGCCATCTATGCTTGTTTTTAGATCCCCTTATTTTAAAGTACTGTTAAAACTTTCCAGATCTTTATCACTTTCTTCCCTCCTAGCTTCCAAATTTCTACTGAAATACTATCTATTTCTGGAGACTTTCCTGCAGATTGGTTATACATCACCATTTTTCTCATGCCCCCCTATCTTAACGGTTAGTTGTTGGGCCTCATCATCTACCTGTAACCTTGACATATTTAAATCTTCCATAAATATTTCTGTTTGTGCTTTTTCTTGATTTCCCTACTTCTCTGCTTTATAGAAATTTACATAAAATTTTCGAAGTACCTCTAATACCTTTACAGGATCTCTTGTTATTTTTCTGGTTATAGGCTGTCTAAGTTTGCCAACAACCCTGTCCACTTTCTGTTGCCTAAGTCATTGTGCCAAAAGTTTTTTGCGCTTTGCAGTTATTATCAAAAAAATAATTGCAAAACAGCACTCTTTCTAAAATCGTGCATGTTATCTAGGTACCTTATTTTCTCTTTAGCACTCTGCAATTGCACCTCTTCTTGTTCTGTGAGATTGCCCTTAGCTTGTATTAACTTTAGCCATTGTTATCCCCTCTAAATAATTCTTATTCTTATTACATCTTAACCAGATTTCTATTTCTTTCATTTCTGCCCTATTTTACCCTCCACTTTAATTTTATTCCACTCACTAGTTATAACTTCTGAAGTACTTTCTATCTTCTCTAATAACTCCTGGATACTTTCCACTACCCATTCCTTAAATTCCGCTCTTTTTTAACAGTTGGATGGTAAGGCACCAGTGAATCATCTTTACTTCATTACCATCCATTTTTTGTCTTAATAATTATTGGCACGTGATATGAAGTACGTATTGGATATGTATCAGATTTCTCACTTAAATGCAAATGATCCTGTGAAATACAATTTCTGTCAATTCTAGCCCAGTTATTGTACCTTGGTGAATAATATGTAAATTCTCTGCAATTTCCTATTACTGAATTCATGTTATTCTTACCAAATATTTTTAGAAATGTCTTCAGAAATCTACCTCTTTTGTTATATTTTATCTTCTAGGCCCCTATATATATTCTTGTTGTTGCAAATCAAATTCCAGTCCCCACCTCTAAATAATATTTCCTGCTGAAAGCTGACTATTTCTCCCAATTTTTAAGCTCCAAATACCAGCTTTATGTGAATATAAATGTATGCCAGTGCAATCCTCATCCCTTGCCAGTAGCCTGTTACTATTACAAATCTTCCACTATCTTGTGTTACTCTTCTGTCACTGCTGTAGCTCCTCTAGCAGTTAATGTCCTTTCCTTTGTCCCTGATATTCTGTAGAATATTTATCCTGAAATCCTTTCGTTGTCAAATTCACATGGTCAGTTCTTTCCAAGTGTGTCTCTTGTGTCATTGCTGTTTGCACTCTGCATTTCTTAATACAATTAAGTATTTTTTCTTTTTGTCTATACCTGTGAGAGCATTCAGATTCCAAGATAATGTGGAAAGTGTCACCGTTATAGTACAAAGTCATTATTCCCGCCTGTTACATATGGCAGCTTTCTTAAATGTCGATTTCCAGCTTTTGTGATACATACGCCCATTAATGGTTGGCAGTTTAATTCTGTAGATTTTCTTTTCTTATCATCAACATTGGAACCTGTGTCATGTTTACAAGATTTTTTTGTTTTAATAAAAACTCTCGAACAGAAAAACAAACATATACCCAGAACACCCCCACAACATGTTAACTCATTACAAACACACATAACTATGTACAACTTGAAATAATGAAGTTTAACCCTCCTAATAGGAACATTTGTGCCCGATAGACAGCTGCTAACACAGGCTCTAATTAACCTGAAATTGAGCTTGTCCATGCTAAGAAGCATGTTATTACATGTGCTTCTACTTACACTGCTTGGTGTCTGTTCTTTCTTTTACCTTTATTTCCCCCTACCCCAGTGTGAAAAGTACTTGCATGCTTTCAGAAATCATTAACTTTTATCCTTGAAGAAACCAGGGCTATGTCTTTTATTGCCCTATTGTCAGCTTGCCTCCATGAAAATGTAAGAGAAAAAAAGAAAAAAAATGTAGTCCTGTATTACAGCCTGAAAGACAAACTGAACATTCATTACGAAAAGAAAATATTCATTGTATTCAGTGTTGCCATATATATACTTGTTTCCACTTAAATTTTTTTATTATATTAGGCCAGGGGTCTTAATCCAGAAATTAACCTATGCAAAAGTAAGAAAAAACATATCAGCTGTTCAAATATCATCAGTGTACTTTACTCCCATTCCCCACTTCAGTAACCCAAGACTACATACTTTTAACTTAAACATGCTGTTGTCTAATTTTTGTTCTCTTTTTGCACTGTAATGCCCACATTTCTTAATACCAAAAAAGAAGAAAGAAAGAGAAGAGCAAAAAACTGGCATGTTTACTTTAATAACTTTATCATACAAGAACAGCAAAAACATTTTACAATAAAATATGCAATTTATATTGTGAAAAGTTTCATAGAAAAGAAAAGGTTTTACTTAACCTTTTCCTTCCTCTTCTCCTCCCATAAGAGTCCTTCCACACATTAATGACATGAAGTGAAATAAATGCTTAACATTTCCTCCCAAGTTTAACAAAGTGAACAAAAATCCATTCTCTCCACTTAATTCTTATACAGGTGCAATTCACAAATGTGATAGATACTTTGCATTCTCACATTTATTTGCTAATTTCCTTGCTGCTGGTCTTCTTCCCATTTATGTCCATCTCCCACCTCCAGAGTCCAGTTCAGGTCCACAGTACTCCTGATTCTTCTGGCCAGCTCCTGTGCGTTTGCCTTTTTCTTTCTCTATAGCATTTTCCTTTGGAACACTGGAAAAGGTTTCACTGACAACTTCTCTCCATGTGCTTTATTGGCAGGAGAATAAGAAGCAGTGTTGCCTCCTGAATGAAATGATGGCTCATTTTTTTGTTGGACAAACTTTTGCATTTCCTCTTTAGCCTGTTTTGCATAAAAAAAAAATATTTTGATCCTTCAGGAAAAAATATTCCGAAGACAGCTGGATACAGTAGCTTGAATTTCATACCTACTTCTCGACATTCTCTGATTACTGAAATATTTTTTTCTCTTCTGCCTGGTGTCAAGTGAATAATCATTTTCTACAAAGATTCTATTGTCTCCAACTTTTAATACTTTGCCCTTTTGCCCCAGTTTTGTCGGGATCATCTCTTTCTGCTGGTAGGTTTGCATTTTACTAATAAAGGTCTTGGCTGCTTTTTCATGGTCAAATTTAGGGCATGCATACTGTGTACCCTTTCAGTTAACAGTTTCTGCTGTGGATTACCAGTCCAGTTGCTTATTTGTTCTTCATAAAAATGAATGCAGTCTGTTCCTTCTAGTTTCTCTGGTACAGCAGGAAATATTAGTTTATCCATATGTGATCTGTCATCTAATCCTACCATATTTTGAAACATCTCTTCTTGAGCAGACTTAGCCAGCCTCTTCTTCATTTCAGTCTCTGATTTTGTAGTTTTATCAGCTCATCTGAATATCTGTTTAAATCTTCTTTCATTTTTTCAAGCCTTTTGTTTTTTGATTTGATATATTCCTTCAGTGTTTTATTTTAATCAGCTCTGAACACATTTGACTTATTTTCCTTCTAGATTACTGAAAGCCATGTCTTGCACCAAAGCTGGAGCTTCAACTGCCTTTTGCTAAACACCTGCAGGATTCTTCCCAGTCACCTTTTGTAGTTGATTTTCTTTCAGGCTCTCTTAATTTCTGCTTTGCAGGCATCCAGGCAGTGTACTTGCTAGCCAGTAACTGGATTTTACTCAAGTTTACAGTATCACTGGTTATTGTCTCTCTGTTTTCACACTAGGAGAGCTAAAGTTAAGCTGTTGATCAGTGTGCAGCCATCTTGGAAGTCCAAGCTTGTTATTCCTTTCCCTTGTTTTATTATTTATTAATTCTTGCCTGTTCATGCCCACACACTTCTGTGATCAGAAGACTCTGCAATTTCCACATCTTCTTGTCTTTTTCCATTCCAATAGAATATATTACATAATCAACTATCCCTTTCTGATAAGTCCATTCTTTTTTTTTCCTGCTGAAGACCTCCACTATTATAACTTCTTTAAATACGTTCACATCATGTGTTACTTTTCCCCTCGTCCTTCCCTAAGTTACAGTTAGACTACTAGCATAAAAATGAAAAATATTTATGAAAACATATTTTTAAGACCTCAACCATATTTTTCTATCTGTCATATTTGTGTATGCATAAATTGCAATTATACAATGACCCCCCCCCCCATTAATATTCAAAAACATGCATGCTGATTGGCAGCGTGCGGGTTGTAAATCTGAGTTATAGTAATGGAAAAAGGTCCGGTCGCCCAGACTTTTTCCATTACTATAACTCATTTTACAGCAGCGGAGAACGCAAGATCTCCGTTGCTTCACACTGTCTCGCTATGTTAAACTCGTTTAACATAGCGAGACAGCTTTAAAAAAGCAACGGAGATTCTCCGTTGATTTTTTTAAAGCTGTCTTGCTATGTTAAACTGCTTTAACATAGTGAGACAATTTGTAAAAAGCAATGGAGATCTTGCTTTCTCCGTTGCTTTTTTTCAAAACTGTCTCGCTATGTTAAACCCATTTAACATAACGAAACAGTTTGTAAAAAGCAATGGAGATCTTGCTTTCTCCGTTGCTTTTGCCCACAGCTCTGATGTACTGCATGGGCATACGCATGCGCAGTACGTCAGAACTGCCGCAGAATACCAGACAGCTGCGGAAGGGCAGCAAGGAGGCATTATGCAATGCCATTATTTAAGAAAAGTAATTATTTTTTTTCTTAAATAATGTCATTGTATAATAGCAAAAACCCACTTCTGGGTGTGGATATTGCTGGATTTACCCACAGTTGGCTTTGTTTGGCCACTCGGGCTTCGCCCACGTGACCAAACCACACCAACCATGGGTAAATCCAGCATTACCCACACCCAGGTGTGGGTTATTGCTATAATAATCTTACACATCTTTCTCGTTTTTTAATATCACACATCACCATCCAACCTGGTATTAGTATTGTAACATCTAGTATTTTGATTTCTTCATTTTTTTACCAAAATACCTACACGAGAACATTCCTCATTTCCTACAGACCGTATAGTATTCTTCCCCCCAAAGCCTCAAATTTATATTTTCTCCTTTAGACACATCTTGTTTCTTAATAAACATGTAATTTTTGCCTTCATCTTCTGCACTATTCTTTTACTATTATTCCCCTGATCTAATTTCTAATGCAGTTTACATTATCAGTATATTTACATTGTTTTCCATTCCTTTGCTTCTTTGTAACAGTTTTTTGTTTTTCTTTGCTGTACTCTCCTTCATATTAATTTTTCATTATTTGTTCTTGTTCTTCTCCTGTCTCAATTTTCCCTTTTCTCCTTTGTCACTTCCCATTAATTCATACGTATTCTCTAGTTAAATAGTAACATCTTTTTTCACAATATGTAACTCGGTTTCAACCTGATTTTTAGTATCTGTTCTTTTTCTGTATTATTAGTCACATCATTAAAATTTCATCTTCTCTACTATTATGTACATTATTTTCTTCAGTTATTCTTTCATTCTGTAGCATGAGACAATCAAACCAAAAACATCTTAAGATATTGTATTTCTTATACTTTAGTTTACTTTTTTCTGTATGTCTGTTCTCTCCACATTGTCTTTTTTACTTTCCTGTATTAAACGCTTTTCATGTTCACAGAAAAGCATCAGGTCTTAGGCTGGGCCCAGTATCTTACAGTCCTCCTCCTTCCAGTAACATCTATTACATTTTGAACATGCTGCCTCCTTTCATCTGTAACACTCAGTGTTAACAACCCTTCCAGTGTTCTAGTCTGAACATTTCTTTCAACAAAGACTTGTATATATATATATATATATATATATATATATATATATATATATATCAGATAGGAAAAACAATTTAATCTCAGCAACATCAATATCAGCATTTCTGAATTGCACGTGTATGTTCTTTTTAGGTTACAGTCCAAAATTAAAAAAAAAAAATACAAGATGTTTTAAACCTCACAGCAAGATTTTCATTTCTGAATTGATCTTTCACTGTCACTGTCTGTATTCTACCTTCTGCTGCCTACATCTCTTGTCTTCTCATTCTTACAGTATCCATTTAAGATTTTTTATACCCTGTACCAGTGTGTGCCATTAAAACCAGTAGCTGAACACACACACACCATTTTTTTCTGCACCATTTTTGCCAAATATATCTTCTTTGCCCTCATTTCTTGTCATTTCTCCTACTTCCGCATCACCAACTCAGTTAATTACATCACTCCAGTTTGCATCTGCTCCATTTTCTGGTTCACTCTGATTCATCAGATATAGTAAATCCAACTTTGTCACTCTAATTTCCTCATTTTCAGTGGGTTTAGTAAACTTTCCTGTTTCCAGGTAATGCACAGCACCTTCTTTCTTGGCCCTCTCCATTTTGGATTTCTCTCATTCATTTTAGCAACAGCCCTCTGGCGCTACCTACTGACTGTGAAGCAAAACAACATGGCAAGTGTAGGGTAAGTTCCGCAATGCCCTGGCCATATTTCCTGTACTCTTCCTCAGTATGGCTATTTAACAGATCCCAAGTTGTGAAAGTTGATGGTACTCATCTCCAAACAAAAATTGTAGCTAGTAGGATTCCACAGGGTAGAGTGCTGGTACTTTTCCTCTGCAGCATTTGTTTTGCAGCTGCCCCAAGCCAAAATCTCAGAAGTGTGGTTGACCAATATTGCTTGTCACTGATACTAAACAGCTCTATCAAGGGCTAGAATATGCATATACATGATGTGCTGAATATGGTCTCAGGCTGAATGATAAAAAGTGCAGCATAGTAGCATTTGTCAAAAAAGCTGTCCTCCCCTAATACTTTGTAAGTGCTATTTCTCTTCAGATGAATACAGTCGTAAGAGACCTGGGTACTTAAGTGGATAACTCTGTCTCTTTCACGTATCATATTTCCACCATAGTCAGGAAATCCTTCTGTCTAGCCCAATTACTTTTTAAGTAAAGATAATCAAGATTGAAAGAATTCATCATACTGCTGTACTTTTCACTTAGCAGACTCATCATTGAATGCTTTGCCTCTCTGTTCCGTATGGTGTCTGGTACATCAACCATTCTACTCCATCAACTGCAGGGTAGTGGTGTGCAGTGCACATATATGTAAACTATCCAGGCAGTTCCCACATGTGACACACATGCAGTATATATAGCTGTGGTATATGTGAGGTGACTTTCCATGTGGCCATCTAGTTGGTAGTTGCACATACTGCCATCCCAATGTCCCTGAATATAGGCTGTAGGACATTCATAATGCTGTCTGCTGTTGTGTGTTGCAGGTGATATGGGATGCACCTAGGAACTATAACTCATGACCCCCATCTGCAGTCCTCAGACAATGGAGAAGATGGCATATAGCACTATACTCTCACAGATATGTACCACCATCAAGTTTGTATTCAGATTGCTGAAAGCCTATTTCCAATGCTTGGACATATCTGATATTATTCTGCAGTGTGCTCTAGAGACTTACAGTAAGGTATTTGTGGTCTCCATAACTTGGTTCTGTGTAAGTAATTGCAGCATGCGGACAACATCAGATAGCCCAGTAGATTGGAGGTAGCAACTGAGGAGAAGCTGGGTGTGTAATTGTCAGTGAAACTTCCTGCACCATTGCCTTGTGAGAGGCTGAGGCAGGTGTAATACATTGTACCACTTGCAAAGAGGTGACTTCTGGTTCACAACCATGGCCCGAGAAGTAGTCAACAAAGAATAAAACTAATGCGTGCAGAAATTCACTAAGGCTAGGCAGTACAGTACATTAACTAGACACACTATGCTTCAGATATTACCTTACTCACACAGGTGTAAGGGGTAGGCTAGGCAAATGCATCATCATCTGCACAGTTTGAGTGGGGCACAGTAACGGATAATAGCAACACTAACATATAAAGAGGGGGTATGGGCAGTGGATGCAAGAGCCACACACATGGTTAGGAGGTTGGAGGAGTCAGAGAACGCATCTTATTGGGATGGGATGAAGCTTCTAGGAAGTGAGTGCTAGCTGGGTGTTTTGGGTAATCCTGCAGTTTCAAGTTAGGAGGTGTCCCACCCATCAGAAGTTGTAGCAGTTTGGGAACATGTACAGGAACCATGTTATCCCCCCTTTTGGGAGGTATTAGATTGTTGGCATCCATGGTCATCTAGATAGCAATGTCATGGCATTGCAGTCTGCACATCAACTAGGAATGTGGATGACATGGAACTGCAGGACCCAGAGTGGCTGGCTCAGTGGAGTTTACACACAATGGAACCAGAAGCCCATTGGCCACAGCTGCGGAATTGTCCATGACTAGTGGTACAAGCAGCTCTAGCCAGATGAAGCAGCAATGTAGTCACTAGAACAGTGAATAACAGCTGTGTAGGCTTGGCGTTTGACTATTTACCTAGTATCTGGGCCCTGGTGTGGCCACAGTAGGCATTGGCCAGTAGCTTCAAAGATAAAGCCACAGTGGACATGTGGGCCACCAGTGACTGGAGGAGGTGTGTCTGCTCAAGGTTCATGCATGCCTTGTCACTTTGCCTGCATTGCAGACTATCACTGTGCTCCTCACTCCTGCCTCTCAGGATACTGACTATCTTTGACGTGATGTGAGTGGCATCTGTCTGTGGCTAAATTACTGACCTGTCCATTCGCTGATTGTTGCAGGGGTGATACCCACATCAGGGAATGCCTTGGAGTCTTGGTGGTTCTAGCTACCAATATGCCTCTCTCCATATTGTATGTGAACACAGCAGAAGCAGCACCACTGTCTGCCCCAATCTGTCTGGGTGATTCATGTGTACCTTGCGTTAGGCTCACATGGAAAGACTGTCAAGCAAAAAACACAGAAGATGCCAGATTTCCATCTTGCCCCACCATTCTTATATCAACAATGATTGTTGGTGGGCACGCTTCACTTTTATCGTAGCGTCGTCGGAGTGTTCTGTATGCATGGTCATCATTGTCAGCCAGTGTTGACAAGCTGACGTTAGACATGCCTTGTTCCATTGTGTTGGTTGCTCCATCAGTTTAACTTGTGAATGCAAAATGAGAACACTCATGTGGTGGTGGTGGTGAGCATAGATGACATTCTCACCACCATGTAGCAAACACACACACACACACACGCAGCTACTTACCTCGTGGGTACATTACCCAAGGGCAGATATGCACCAGGACGTGCATTTTATTGCTTTTGCATCTCCAGTCTATCTGGAGGTCAGATATGTAGATATTTTCATATAACTGGAGCACTCACATCAGTGAGGCAGTGTCCTACAGCACCAATACATGTGTATACTAAACTGGTGTATCTCCTACAGATACCTCTGTGGTTGTCAACAGACCAGCCCCCTCATCCAGGCCTCCATTAGGTTAAAGGTTGTGTTACCCTTTTCAGGAACCTTCCTGTTTCCAAGAAGGACTATATTATGGAGACGCACTCAGTACCATGGTCACTGAGATGGAGGAAAAAGATGAAAGGGAAAGGAGAGGAGTTGCCAAACACATTCTGCAACAGTACATGTAATAAAGGGATTATTAATCTTAACCTTTTTCATGGAAGTAAATGTTTTGAAAGAACTCCACAGACTAAAAGGGGCAAATAATCTAGTATTATACACTATTTCTGCATTTAACCTTGAAATGGGGCTACTTTGAGTGGTTAAACCAAGTTTTTTAATAGTGGGGAACTACAGTTACCGCCACAAAAAAAAGGTCTGTTTAGCAGACAGTTTAAATCATTCAAACTTGCTGCCATTAAGGCATTAGTGGCAAGTTAGTGAAATTATAGCCAGAAAAACAACACACAATAACATAAAAATAAGCAAAAAATACCTTTCATTTCTTCAGTAGCTGTGACCACTTAAATCCACATCTGTGCTCTAAAGTACAGATACCTCCCTTCACTTTGAGTGAGTATACACAGAAATGTGTGTATGCTTTCTATGTATATTTCCTGTATGTGTGGCAACATCGCCTGACATAACAGAGAACAGTTACGTAATTGAGGTTTTTTTTTAATAAAAACAAAAACTACCTTTTTAAAGTAACTCCAGTATATAATGTTAATAATTAACACCCAGCCATGAGCAAAGCAGGATTTGCCCACTTCTGGTGAAATTTACCCATGAAGACAAAAGTACTTGACCATTGGTGAAGCAGAATTGACATACTCCTGGTGACGTTACCTTCTGTCTTTTGTGAACTTAGTTGGTCTTGTGCAGTTTTGACTGGTCTATGGCTGGGTTGTGATAGTATAACAATAGCAAATGTCTATTTTAACAAATCATGGAAGAAGGAAACCAAACTATGATATTCATCAACAAAACTACGGTTGCACACTAACCATCCAAGACAATGTTTCCTAACAACAGCCCTGTAGAAGTGGTTAATCAAACAAAACTTTGAGGAGTCGGTAACGATGAACATCAGAAATTTGAACAACACACTAATTGTGGTGTTGTCAAAGCCACAACAAAATTAAAGACATTACATATAATTAAAACATTCTTTATTCCATAGTCACAACTCAAACAACTCAGTCTGTTTTATTTCCCATCTTTCTGTATGCAGCCCCAGTTTTAACAAACTTGAAAGAACGTAAAATAAAATTGCAAAATGTGCACCAATCTTCTAAACAGGAGAAATCACTATTTACCTGCAATGACTGGAACTGAGTCATAGGTTCATAGGTAGGTACTAGGCTATTGGCCCTAGGGCCTCTAAAATCCTAGCTAAAAGGTACCCTGGCTTTCACCACCCAAGAAAATTATTTTTCTGTGCCCCTGTCGAGCAGAGCCACAGAAGTGATCCCCGGGGTGAATTTCCTATCTCTCATCCAATCATCAAGATTTTTTCTTGAAGAGTGCTAATGAGGAGCTTTGTTTGATATAGATAGGTAGTTTGTTCCAGAGTATGGGAAGTCTCTGGGACAGGAAATCTATCCCTCCAGCATGTTCTGTTTATTGTGGTGACAAGGTTTATGTCCCTAGAGCATGTAGCTTGGAGGGATTGAGATTTCTTTAAGTGGAGCATGCCCAACAGCTCTGGGTTTGACATAACTTTGTATGTTAGGCAGAGATCACCTCTGAGTAGGCGATATGCGACGGAGTAAAGTTGGAGTTTTTTGAGATGGTCTGTGTAGGGCATCTTTTTGAGGCCGGTAATCCTTTTTGTGAGGTATTTCTGTGGCCTTTCCAGTTGTTGTAGATGTCTTGTGAGGTACATACCAAAAGGGGCGTTGTACTCTATAATGGGTCTAATGAGTGACAAGTAGAGGGGAACGATGACTTCTTTTTTCCTGGATGAGAAACCTTTTGTGATGAGGTTTGTCACGTAGAAAGATTTCCTGACTACTGTGGCGATGTGATTATCAAAGGAGAGACTACTGTCCATCTGTGTCCCAAGGTCTCTTATCACACTTTCAGTGTTAAGTAGACTACTGCCTACTGCCTATGTGGTAGTTCATGGGTACAGCGTTTTTACCAAAAGGGATGACAGTGCACTTTTTGGCATTGACCTTGAGGCTTTCACACCAGGCATCTGTCTCAGTGAGGCCCTTTTGTATGATGTCCACATCATTAGGAGTTTTGATTATGGCTCCTAGTTTGCAGTCGTCTGCAAACTTCGTTAGCCAAAGACCTTCTGTGTTAGCCCGTACTTCAGAGAAGTAGATACCAAACAGGAGAGGAACCAGGACTGAACCCTGTGGTACTCCACTTATCACTGGTCTGAAGTCGGATTTGTAATCTGCTACTTTCACAGTGTGGGTTCTGTCAGTGAGCCAGTTGGCAACCCACCTTATAACGTACGGATTTATACCTAGTTTAGTGAGTTTATCTATAATTCCAGAGTGGGGGATGGGGTCAAAAGCCTTGGCGAGATCTAGATAGGCTGGGTGAACCACCTTACCCTCATCTACGGCTTTGGTGACTGCTTCAAAGAAGTCTGTCAGGTTTAGGAGACATGATCTGCCTTTTACAAACCTTATCTGGGTGGGGTCCAGAGTTTGGAGATTACCAATATCATTGTTTCCATGATGATACGTTCCATAGCCTTGCAGACCAGGATCGTCAGGCTAATGGGGCGGTAGTTCCCGGGGTCTGTGGTGGCTCCCCCTTTGTGGAGTAGGATAACCGTCACTGTGCGCCATTCAGTGGGCACAAAGCCTGAGGTGAGGCTATGATTGAACATGGTACTTAGGTGAGGTGCCAGTTTGTTCTGTAGTTCGTGTAGAACGCAGCCTGGGATGTTGTCAGGTCCCATGGATGCTGTGCTCTTGGCTTTGGAGAGTGTGTTTTTTACCTGTGCAGCCGTGATTACAGGAACTTTGCATTTTTCCGGTATAGAGATGGGCCCTTTAGGGGATGAGAGGGGGGTAAAGTTAGCACTGAATCTATCTGTCTGGATGTTGGCAATATCAGCTGGTTCTGCATATTTAATGCCATTGTGCTGTAACTCGGAGCAGATCTGAGTGTTGCCATTGAGATTCTTGACATAGCTATAGAATGCTTTGTGGTTGTCTTTAAAATCAGTGGCGATTTTATTTTCGTAACTAGCTTTGGAGGATTTTATGAGGGATCTCAACTTCTTACTGAGGCTGACCAGGGAGTTCCTCCAATCATGGGATTTTACTCTCTTTTGCAACAGTTTTTTTCTTCTGTTCTAGAGTTTGTTTATGGCAGGGGACCACCAGATTGGTTTCCTTTTTTGGAGGATAGCATCTTGGTTCTGTTAGGGATTGCACAATCCATGCACTCGTGTAAGTGCTTATAAAGCTCATACGCTGAACTGTATCCATCTAAAAATCACGTTCAATGTAATAACTACCCAAGTAAATGTCCTGCCGTTACCAGCCTAGAACACCATACATGTTAGATCTCTGGCTCTAAAAATATCTTGCAGTCTCCAAATCTAATAATAGTTTTGGCAATACCCTTTATGCATTTTGTTTCATTTCACAACCTGAAACTAACTGCAGAGGTTTTCAGACTAAATTAAGAATTATTTAACCTCTACTTGGAACTGATACTGTGTTAGGCTTGTGTGATGTATTCAGATTTTTTCTCCTTTCTGTCATTCACACGTATGCTACTCTTATCATTGTAAATGCTACTCTCTTTTAAGAACCTTCAGTCTGCTTTTCTTCACCTGGTATCTCCCATTAAACCTCCTCCCCTCCTATTCATGTGATAATACCTATTTATCGCCTCCCCTTAATTGTCTTTTCTCAAATTCCATTTTTTCCTGTCACTTTACTGTCATATTTCATGTCTAAAAGCTTTCCTCATTACACCATCCTGTCCTTATTTATTTTTTTGTCATCTCTACCACTTTTCCAGTGATTTTTATGACCTGTCACTGATGTAAATAATGCATATATTTTGTTTACAGTCACAGTGTTTGTACCTAATAGTTTTTATATTGATAGCATCTTTCTCTTGTATTTGTCTGTGATTATTTGATTTTGAGTTCATTGTATATTATATTTCTTTGATTTTTTTTTAACTTTGTTGTGCCGTGGAGCTTTTCCCCTTGCAACTTCGACAAAAAGGGGCTGCAGCCCAGCCAGAGTATCATGTTCAACAAAAGGAAGGGAGGAATGAAGGAAGGAATATGTAAAAGAATATAAATAAATAAATAAAATGAAGATGCAGTCCTTTCAGCAGAGAAACATAGAATGACATATTTTTGACAGCAGATATGTGTGTGTGTGTTTTGTGTTCATGTAAGTATGTTTACATAGGTACTGTAATGGACTGATCGCTCATTCAGGACTCAGATCCTGCCTTACACCTGTTTTTTGCTTATGTAGGCTCTGGTTCTCTTTAAGAAAGTTGGGTACCCTGGATTTTGTTCATGAGTGATGTAAGAAGGAGCGTGAAATTAACAGGGAGAATGGGGCAGTGGCCACACTGAGCTGTGATGTTGAAACAGAAGCTGAGCTCTTGGGTAAAGCCCTTGGTTTATCAGTTACTCTGTGTCCCCATTCTCACTTGTGGTCACAGATTCTCTAGAGTGACTAAAGAGCACAATCACAGATACGAGTGGCAGAAGTGGCATCCCTTCACAAAGTCACTGAGTGTACTGTCTGTGAGATGATAAGGAGTTCAGTGGTCCCGGAGAGCCTAAGAGAACAATCTTTTCTCCTTTGGATCAAGCAGATCCAGCTGAGATGGTTCAGGTGGCTTATAAGGATGCTCCCAAGACAGGAATAACCCACTGGGAGGAGGCGCCAGGGCAGATCCAAAAATGCTGGGAGACTGAATCTCTCAGATGATCTGGGAATGCTTGGGGATCCCCATGATAATCTAGAATCTCTGGCTGGGGAAAGGGGAATTTGGTCTGCCTTCCTTATGTAGCAATCAAACAAGTCTCGTGATCTCCCTTCTTTAATGGGCTCAGTTTTATTATTTATTTGGTTATGTGTATATCTTTGCTTTGATTTCCATTATATTTTGTGTTGTATATATTTTTTCTTTATGAGAGCATTACTTTAAGTGTATCATATATATATATATATGTCCTGTATGTAATATCATAATATTATGGGTTAAGGAATTGTGTGTATATTATTATTTTCTGTTATTTATACATATGTATCCATTTATTTTATACCCTTTTATATGGCATCTTTCTACTTGTGTCCTCTATAGGTGGCTCTGCTCATTAGTGGTTAACCGGTTCAACTAAGTTTAATCTGTTTTCATTATGAGCCTTCTTAAAATAATTAGAAGGAGAGTGAACTGATGAAATATATTAAAGATGTAAAACCCCCAAAAATGATCGACACAACTAGAAGGAAAGTAGTACAACAGCAAATGAGGAAGGGTCTCCCAAAGTGCTTATATTAAATGGATAACTGAAAAATCAATGGAGTCCTATCAGTCAAGACCACCTCCATCAAATTTCACAAGCTGCCCTTGAGGTTGTGTGACCCTGGAGAATGTTTTATTAAGTAAAGTTTGCAGACAGTGAAGTCCCTTGCATGGAGAGTGGAAGGTTTGTCTCTCACTTTACCTAGGGTGACTAAGTTATGTATGTATTTTGTTTTTATTAAGCTGTGTTTAGTGATGTTTTCTGATTAGGACTCGCATTAATGTACCATA
>NC_056727.1:168070413-168075413 GCF_019279795.1 Protopterus annectens
AGTGAGTCTTGGTTTTGCTAGGGATAGCACGATCCATGCATCCTTGTAGGTGCTCATAGAGTGCATTTTTAAAGGATTCTGCATCTTGGGCAGTGTTATCCTTTAGCGTGGGGGCTGTGAAACTTACCACCTGTGTCTTAAGTAAGGTGAAGTTTGCTTTAGAAAAGTTTTTCACTGTGGTTTCCTTGGTTGGGAGTGATGGTGGGGTGTGGACATCCAGAGTGATTAGTTTATGGTCTGATCTAACTAGTGACAGGTTGACCTCCGGTGTGGAACACCTGTTGTCCATGTTGGTGATGACCAGGTCCAGTATGTTTTCACCTCTTGTAGGGGAGTTTACCAGCTGATCCAGGGCGTTTGAGTTGATAAATTCCAGGAAGCGCTGAGCCTGGGAGTTTGTACTCAAGTAGTTTTCCCAGGTAATGGTAGGGTAATTGAAATCTCCCAATATCAGGGTGTTCGGTAGGACCTTCATGTTTTCCAGTGTCTCCAGAAAGGCAGAGTAGTGGTCCTGGGTCATGGAGGGTGATCTGTAGCAGGCCACAATTTGCACTGCAGATTTGCCCGATGTTAGTTGCACATAGATGATCTCAGAGGTATCATGCTGCGCCACTAACCTGGAGGTGTAGGTTTCCTTGATGAATATGGATACACCCCCGCCTTTTGTGTTTCGGTCCGTGTTCTGTGGCTGAAATGTGTGGTATGAGTTGTAGCCCGGTAGTACTGGAGTGCTCTCTGGAGCCTTGAACCAGGTTTCATTTACTGCACAGATGTCAATGTTCTCCATACTGAGGAGTGCTTCGAGCGCATGCAGTTTGAGATTTAAACTCCTGGTGTTGAGTAGCATAACCCTCATTTTTTTTATATCAACAATGATTGTTGGGTGGGCACGCTTCACTTTTATCGTAGCGTCATCAGAGTGTTCCGTATGCATGGTCATCATTGTCAGCCAGTGTTGACAAGCTGACGTTAGACATGCCTTGTTCCATTGTGTTGGTTGCTCCATCAATTTAACTTGTGAACGCAAAATGAGAACACTCATGTGGTGGTGGTGAGCATAGATGACATTCTCACCACCATGTAGCAAACACACTCATATGCGCACGCCCACACACACACACACACACACACACACACACACACACGCACACACACACACACGCACACGCACACGCAGCTATTTACCTCCTGGGTACATTACCCAAGGGCAGATATGCACTGTGACGTGCATTTTATTGCTTTTGCATCTCCAATCTATCTGGAGGTTAGATGTGTGGATATTTTCATATAACTGGAGCACTCACATCAGTGAGGCAGTGTGCTACAGCACCAATACATGTGTATACTAAACTGGTGTATCTCCTACAGATACCTCTGTGGTTTTTCTGTATGCAGCCCCAGTTTTAACAAACTTGAAAGAACGTAAAATAAAATTGCAAAATGTGCACCAATCTTCTAAACAGGAGAAATCACTATTTACCTGCAATGACTGGAACTGAGTCATAGGTTCATAGGTAGGTACTAGGCTATTGGCCCTAGGGCCTCTAAAAGCCTAGCTAAAAGGTACCCTGGCTTTCACCACCCAAGAAAATTATTTTTCTGTGCCCCTGTCGAGCAGAGCCACAGAAGTGATCCCCGGGGTGAATTTCCTATCTCCCATCCAATCATCAAGATTTTTCTTAAAGAGTGCTAATGAGGAGCTTTTTGTTTGATATAGATAGGTAGTTTGTTCCAGAGTATGGGAAGTCTCTGGGACAGGAAATCTATCCCTTGAGCATGTTCTGTTTATTGTGGTGACAAGGTTTAGGTCCCTAGAGCATGTAGCTCGGAGGGATTGAGATTTCTTTAAGTGGAGCATGCCCAACAGCTCTGGGTTTGACATAGCCTTGTATGTTAGGCAGAGATCACCTCTGAGTAGGCGATATGCGACGGAGTAAAGCTGGAGTTTTTTGAGATGGTCTGCGTAGGACATCTTTTTGAGGCCGGTAATCCTTTTTGTGAGGTATTTCTGTGGCCTTTCCAGTTGTTGTAGATGTCTTGTGAGGTACATACCAAATGGGGCATTGTACTCTATAATGGGTCTAATGAGTGACGAGTAGAGGGGAACGATGACTTCTTTTTTCCTGGATGAGAAACCTTTTGTGATGAGGTGTGTCACGTAGAAAGATTTCCTGACTACTGTGGCGATGTGATTATCAAAGGAGAGACTACTGTCCATCTGTGTCCCAAGGTCTCTTATCACACTTTCAGTGTTAAGTAGACTACCGCCTACCGCCTATGTGGTAGTTCATGGGTACAGAGTTTTTACCAAAAGGGATGACAGTGCACTTTTTGGCATTGAGCTTGAGGCTTTAACACCAGGCATCTGTCTCAGTGAGGCTCTTTTGTATGATGTCCACATCATTAGGAGTTTTGATTATGGCTCCTAGTTTGCAGTCATCTGCGAACTTCGTTAGCCAAAGTCCTTCTGTGTTAGCCCGTACTTCAGAGAAGTAGATACCAAACAGGAGAGGAACCAGGACTGAACCCTGTGGTACTCCACTTATCACTGGTCTGAAGTCGGATTTGGAGTCTGCTACTTTCACAGTGTGGGTTCTGTCAGTGAGCCAGTTGGCAACCCAACTTATGACGTAGGGATTTATACCTAGTTTAGTGAGTTTATCTATAATTCCAGAGTGGGGGATGGGGTCAAAAGCCTTGGCGAGATCTAGATAGGCTGGGTGAACCACCTTACCCTCATCTACGGCTTTGGTGACTGCTTCAAAGAAGTCTGTCAGGTTTAGGAGACATGATCTGCCTTTTACAAACCCTATCTGGGTGGGGTCCAGAGTTTGGAGATTACCAGTATCATTGTTTCCATGATGATACGTTCCATAGCCTTGCAGACCAGGATCGTCAGGCTAATGGGGCGGTAGTTCCCGGGGTCTGTGGTGGCTCCCCCTTTGTGGAGTAGGATAACCGTCACTGTGCGCCATTCAGTGGGCACAAAGCCTGAGGTGAGGCTATGATTGAACATGGTACTTAGGTGGGGTGCCAGTTTGTTCTGTAGTTTGTGTAGAACGCAGCCTGGGATGTTGTCAGGTCCCATGGATGCTGTGCTCTTGGCTTTGGAGAGTGTGTTTTTTACCTGTGCAGCCGTGATAACAGGAACTTTGCATTTTTCCGGTATAGAGATGGGCTCTTTAGGGGATGAAAGGGGGGTAAAGTTAGCACTGAATCTATCTGTCAGGATGTTGGCAATATCAGTTGGTTCCGTATATTTAATGCCATTGTGCTGTAACTCGGAGCAGATCTGAGTGTTGCCATTGAGATTCTTGACATAGCTATAGAATGCTTTGTGGTTGCCTTTAAAATCAGTGGCGATTTTGTTTTCGTAACTAGCTTTGGAGGATTTTATGAGGGATCTCAACTTCTTACTGAGGCTGACCAGGGAGTTCCTCCAATCATGGGATTTTACTCTCTTTTGCAACAGTTTTTTTCTTCTGTTCTAGAGTTTGTTTATGGCAGGGGACCACCAGATTGGTTTCCTTTTTTGGAGGATAGCATCTTGGTTCTGTTAGGGATTGCACAATCCATGCACTCGTGTAAGTGCTTATAAAGTTATAAGCTTATAAAGCTCATACGCTGAACTGTACCCATCTAAAAATCACGTTCACTGTAATAACCCAAATAAATGTCCTGCCGTTACCAACCTAGAACACTGTACATCTTAGATCTCTGGCTCTAAAAATATCTTGCAGTCTCCAAATCTAATAATAGTTTTGGCAATACCCTTTATGCATTTTGTTTCATTTCACAACCTGAAACTAACTGCAGAGGTTTTCAGACTAACTTAAGAATTATTTAACCTCTACTTGGAACTGATACTGTGTTAGGCTTGTGTGATGTATTCAGATTTTTTCTCTTTTCTGTCATTCACACGTATGTTACTCTTATCATTGCAAATGCTACTCTCTTTTAAGAACCTTCAGTCTGCTTTTCTTCACCTGGTATCTCCCATTAAACCTCCTCCCCTCCTATTCCTGTGATAATACCTATTTATCGCCTCCCCTTAATTGTCTTTTCCCTAATTCCATTTTTTCCTGCCACTTTACTGTCATATTTCATATCTAAAAGCTTTCCTCATTACACCATCCTGTCCTTATTTATTTTTTTTGTCATCTCTACCACTTTTCCAGTGATTTGTATGACCTGTCACTGAAGTAAATAATGCATATATTTTTACAGTCACAATGTTTGTGCCTAATAGTTTTTATATTGATAGCATCTTTCTCTTGTATTTGTCTGTGATTATTTGATTTTGAGTTCATTGTATATTATATTTCTTTGATTTTTTTTTAACTTTGTTGTGCCGTGGAGCTTTTCCCCTTGCAACTTTGACAAAAAGGGGCTGCAGCCCAGCCAGAGTATCATGTTCAACAAAAGGAAGGGAGGAATGAAGGAAGGAATATGTAAACGAATATAAATAAATAAATAAAATGAAGATGCAGTCCTTTCAGCAGAGAAACATAGAATGACATATTTTTGACAGCAGATATGTGTGTGTGTGTGTGTTTTGTGTTCATGTAAGTATGTTTACATAGGTACTGTAATGGACTGATCGCTCATTCAGGACTCAGATCCTGCCTTACACCTGTTTTTTGCTTATGTAGGCTCTGGTTCTCTTTGAGAAAGTTGGGTACCCTGGATTTTGTTCATGAGTGATGTAAGAAGGAGCGTGAAATTAACAGGGAGAATGGGGCAGTGGCCACACTGAGCTGTGATGTTGAAACAGAAGCTGAGCTCTTGGGTAAAGCCCTTGGTTTATCAGTTACTCTGTGTCCCCATTCTCACTTGTGGTCACAGATTCTCTAGAGTGACTAAAGAGCACAATCACAGATACGAGTGGCAGAAGTTGCATCCCTTCACAAAGTCACTGAGTGTACTGTCTGTGAGATGATAAGGAGTTCAGTGGTCCCAGAGAGCCTAAGAGAACAATCTATTCTCCTTTGGGTCAAGCA
>NC_056727.1:168080413-168237913 GCF_019279795.1 Protopterus annectens
TGAGACTGAACAAGGAGAAGGTCACTGTAACCTGCCTGTCGGGTGCCAGGATCTGCCACATGACACAAGCACTCAGGTCACTCCAAAGCAAGTACAAGTATGACTCCGTCATTGTCCATGCTGGTGTGAATGACCTGAGACGTACCTCCCTGGACTACATGAAAAGAGACATAGAGGAGCTCTCTGACCATGTAGCCCAGGCTGGTATGACCCTGACCTTGAGTAGCATATTGCCCTCACCAAGAATGATGCCACAGTATAAAGACAAAATGATCAGTTTCAACAATTGGCTAAAGTATTGGTGTCATTCAAAGGGGATCCAGTGTCTGTCAGCCTGGGATGACATGCTTGACAAGCCACGTTGCTTCGCTAGGGACGGCTTGCACCTGTCTCCCTTAGGCTTTCGTATACTGGCCAAGGCTCTTGTCACCCCCATAGTGCCTTTTTTAGGCAAGGCTCAAAGGACAAACCCACCTCCCTAGACAACCCAAGGATAAAAAAACTAAAGGTAATGCTACTCAATGCCAAAAGTCTAAACCTCAAGATGCACGCACTCGAGGCTCTCCTCAGCATGGAGAAAATCGATGTCTGTGCAGTAACAGAAACCTGGTTCAAGGCTCCTGAGAGCACTCCAGCACTGCCAGGTTATAACTCATACCATGCGTTTCGGCCCCAAAACTCAGACCGAAGCACAAAAGGAGGGGGAGTATCTATATTCATCAATGATACCTACACCTCCAGGTTGGTGGCACTGCACGAAGCATCGGAAACCATCCATGTGCAACTAACAGCGGCCAAAACTGCCTTTCAGTTTGTAGCCTGCTACAGAACACCCTCCCTATTACAGGAACCCCACTTGGCATTCCTGAGACAATGGAGAATATGAAGGTCTCTCCAAACACTATGTTATTGGGTGACTTCAACTACCCAAACATTGACTGGGAAAACTACTCAAGCCCAAACACCCTCGCCCAACGGTTCCTTGAATTTATAAACTCTTAACGCAATGGAACAACTGGTCACCACTCCCACAAGAGGGAACAACATATTGGACCTGGTCATCACAAACATGGGGACTCTATGTTCCACACCAGAGGTAAACCCCTCATTGGTAAGATCAGACCATAAACAAATTTCCCTGGACATCCATATCCCGTCCCCACCCCCAGCCAAGGAAATCACTGTAAAGAATTTCTCAAAAGCAAACTTTGCACTTCTCAAGTCTGAGATGGAATCCTTCAAAGCCCCTGGGCCAGAGGATAATACAGCCCAATCTGCAGAATCCTTTACAAATGCATTCTCTGAGCACCTGCAATAATGCATGGATCGTGCTATCCCAAATAAAACCAAGACTCACTCCTCCAAAAACAGGAGACCGGTCTGGTGGACCCCGGCCATAAATAAGCTGTACAACAGAAGGAGGAAGCTACTACATGACAGAGCAAAATCCCAAAAAGGGAAGGCATCTCTGATCAGTATTAGCAAGAAACTCCGTTCTCTCATAAAATCATCAAAGACCAGTTTCGAAAGAAAAATTGCCCTAGACACTAAAGATAATCACAAGGCCTTCTTTAGTTATGTCAGGAACATGGGCGGAAACTCCCAGACATGCTCTGAATTGTTGCATAACGGTACAAAATATACCGAACCTACAGACATAGCCAACATCCTGGCAGACAGATTCAGCACAAACTTCTCCCCTCCTTCTCCCCCAAAGGAGCAAATGCCTATCCCAACTGAATGTAACCTCCCTGACATCACAGATGCACAGGTGAAAGCTGCCCTCTCCAAAGCAAAAAACACAACATCTATGGGACCCGACGGTGTCCCAGGCTGTGTCTTACACGAGCTCCAAGAAGAACTGAACCCTCACATTAAGTCACTGTTCAAACTTAGCCTTACTACAGGATATGTACCCAAAGAATGGCGTACAGCTACTGTGGTCCCACTCCACAAAGGTGGTGCCATAACGGACCCCGGAAACTATCGCCCCATAAGCCTGACTAGTCTGGTCTGTAAAGCTATGGAGCGTATTATCATGGAACTCATAAACAAAGACATTGGGAGCCTCCAGACACTGGACCCTACCTAATTCGGCTTTGTTAAGGGCAGATCTTGCCTCTTAAACCTAGTTGATTTCTTTGAAACAGTTACCAAAGCCATAGATGAGGGCAAGGTAGTCCACACAGCCTACCTAGACCTCGCAAAAGCCTTCGACACAATACCCCACTCGGGCATCATAAATAAGCTTACCAGCTTAAATATCAACCCCTATATCATAAGATGGGTTGCAAACTGGCTCAGAGATAGAACCCACATGGTCAGAATCGCAGGTGACATGTCCGAATCCAAACCAGTTACAAGTGGCGTCCCACAGGGCTCAGTTCTGGGACCTCTCTTGTTCGGTATATACTTCTCTGAGGTTCAGGCTAACACGGGGGGATTATGGCTGACAAAGTTCGCAGATGACTGCAAACAGAGATGGATGCTTGGTGCCAGAGCCACAGCCTCAAGCTAAATGCTAAAAAGTGCATAGTCATCCCCTTTGGGAAAAACAAGGTGCCCACAAATTACCACATAGGTGGTAATCCATTAAATACGGAAGAAGTAATTAGAGATTTGGGGACCAACGTAGATAGTAATCTCTCCTTTGATAATCACGTTGCCAAAGTGGTTAGAAAGACCTTCTATATAGCCCACCTTATCACGAAAGGGTTTGCATCTAGATCAAGAGAGGTCATTGTGCCCCTCTACTCGTCACTCATCAGGCCCATAACTGAGTACAATGCCCCTTTTGGGATGTACCTTACCCGTCACCTGCAGCAACTGGAAAGACCCCAAAAGTACCTCACCAAGAGGATCATGGGCTACAAACAGATGTCCTATGCAGCTCGACTAAAGAAACTCCAGCTCTACTCAGTTGCTTACCGCCTACTCAGAGGCGATCTATGCCTAACGTACAAAGCCATGTCAAACCCAGAATTAATGGACATGCTCCACCTCAAAAAATCCAAGTCCCTTAGAGCTACACGATCCAGGGACCTAAACCTCAGCACAAAAATAAATAGGACATGCTGGAGGGACAGATTCATTTCCCAGAGGCTTCCCTCACTCTGGAATAGAATCCCAATTCATATTAGACATAGCCCCTCGCTGACCCTCTTCAAGCGAAATCTGGACGCGTGGATGGGAGATCGCAAATTCACCCCTGGGATCTCTTCTGTGTCCCTGCTAGACAGAGGCACAGTAAACTAACCTTAAAAGGGTACCTTCTGTGACCTACTTTAAAGAGGCACAGTAGGCTAATCTAATAGGGAGGCGGAAGCCAAATACACACTGGCTAGGCTTATAAATGCCCTAGGGCAGATAGCCTAGTATCTATCTATGAACCTATGAACCTATACCCAGACCTCCAGGTTATTGGCACAGCACAATGCATCAGAGATCATCCATGTGCAACTAACAACGGGCAAAACTGTAATCCAAATTGTAGCTTGCTACAGATCACCCACCATGGCTCAGGACCCCCATTCCGCATTTCTGGAGACACTGGGAAATATGAAGGTCCTACCAAACACCCTAATACTGGGTGATTTCAATTACCCAAACATAAACTGGGAGAACTACTCAAGTACTAACTCCCTTGCCCAACGCTTACTAGAATTTATAAACTCGAACATCCTGGATCAACTGGTCAATACCCCCACCAGAGGGACAACATATTGGACCTGGTCATCACCAACATGGGCGACTGGTGTTCTACACCGGAGGTCAACCCCTCACTGGTTAGATCAGACCATAGACTAATCACTGTGGATATCCACATTCCGTCCCCACCCCCAATAAAGGAAACCACCATGAAAAACTTTTCAGAAGCAAATTTCACGTTACTTAAGACCGAGGTGGAAAGGTTCACAGCCCCCATGCTAAAGGACAATGCTGTCCAAGCTGCTGAAACCTTTACAAAGGTACTCTATGAGCATCTGCAGGAATGCATGGATCGTGCTATCCCAATTAAAACCAAGACTCACTCCTTCAAGAAAAGGAAACCAGTCTGGTGGACCCCTGCCATAAACAAGCTATACAACAGAAGGAGGAAACTAGCACAGAAAAGAGTAAAATCCCAAGAAGGAAAAACATCCCTGATCAGTATCAGCAAGAAACTATGATCCCTCATTAAATCATCCAAGGCTAGTTTTGAAAGAAAAATTGCCAATGACTCCAAAGATAACCACAAAGAGTTCTTTAGCTATGCCAAGAACCTAAGTGGAAACTCTCAGATCTGCTCTGTTAGTGCAGAATGGCACAAAATACACTGAACCGACTGATATTGCCAACATTCTGGCAGACAGGTTTAGAGCAAACGTCACCCCCCCTCACCCACTATAGGGCCCGTAACCATACCAGAAGAATGTAGGGCCCCGTCAATCACCAACACACAGGTTAAAACAGCCCTATCCAAAGCCAAAAACACAGCTTCAATGGGACCGGACGGTGTCCCAGGCTGTGTTTTACAAGAGCTCCAAAATGAACTAACCCCTCACCTAAACACACTGTTCAAACTCAGCCTTTCTACAAGCTACATACCCACAGAGTGGCGCACAGCAACAGTTATCCCACTCCACAAAGGTGGAGCCACAACAGACCCCGGGAACTATCGCCCTATAAGCTTGACTAGCCTGGTCTGCAAGGCTATGGAATGCATCATCATGGAACTCATTAACAGAGACATTGGGATCCTCCAAACCTTGGACCCTACCCAGTTTGGCTTTGTTAAGGGCAGATCATGCCTCCTAAACCTGGTGGACTTCTTTGAGATGGTTACCAAGGCATTAGATGAGGGAAAGGAGGTCCACACAGCCTACCTAGACCTCGCAAAGGCTTTCGACACCATTCCCCATTCTAGTATTATAGACAAGCTCACCAACTTGAACATAAACCCCTACGTCATGAGATGGGTTGCCAACTGGCTCATGGATAGAACCCACATGGTGAGAGTTGCAGGCTCTACGTCCGACTCTAAACCGGTTACAAGTGGTGTCCCCCAGAGCTCAGTCCTAGGACCCCTCCTGTTCGATATGTACTTCTCAGAGGTACAGGCAAGCATAGGAGGACTATGGCTGACCAAGTTTTCAGACCAGATGACTGCAAACTAGGGGACATAATTGATTCTCCAGCTGATACAGACACCCTCCAGATGGGTCTCACTGAGACGGATACCTGGTGTCAAAATCATGGCCTCAAGCTAAATGCCAAAAAGTGCATAGTCATCCCCTTTGGAAAAACAAAGTACCCGCAAACTACCATATAGGTAAATACAGAAAATGTAATAAGGGATCTGGGGACCCAAGTAGATAGTAATCTCTCCTTTAATAATCATATTGCCAAGGTGGTTAGAAAATCCTTCTATGTGGCCCACCTAATCACAAAAGGGTTCGCATCTAGAACAAAAGAGGTTATTGTGCCTCTCTACTCATCACTCATTAGACCCACCATAGAATACAATGCCCCATTTGGGATGTACCTTACAAGACACCTGCAACAGCTGGAAAGACCACAAAAGTACCTCACCAAGAAGATTGTTGGCCTCACACAGATGCCCTATGCAGCCCGACTCAAGAAACTTCAGCTGTACTCGGTTGCATACCGCATACTCAGAGGTGATCTCTGCCTGATGTACAAGGCCATGTCCAACCCAGAATTGATGGACATGCTCTACCTAAAAAAAAAAAACAAATCCCGGAGAGCCACACCCTCTAGAGATACAAACCTCACCACAACGATAAATAGGGCATGCTGAGGGGATAGATTCCTATCCCAGAGACTCCCCATGCTTTGGAACAGGATTCCAATATACATCAGGCAGAGCCCCTCACTAACACTCTTCAAGAGAAACCTTGACGGGTGGATGGGAAACAGAAAATTTACCCCGGGGATCACTGCAGTGGCTCTGCTGGACAGTGGTGCAGGGAACTAATGGCTCTGCTGGACAGAGGCACAGGAAACTAATCTAAGGGGGTGGCGAAAGCCAACACATTCTGGCTAGGCTTATAAATGCCCTTGGGCAGATAGCCTAGTACATACCTATGAACCTAATGACAGAGTCATATTTGTATTTGTTCTGGAGTGACTTGAGTGCTTGTGTTATGTGGTGGATTCTGGCTCCCGACAGGCAGCTAACAGTAACCTTCTCCTTGTCCAGCCTAGTGAGTGGGATGTCATCACTATAGAGTCACCTATTACTAGTGTGTTAGGTATGTTATTTCGCCTTAAGGGCTGTGATTGTGCGGCATATTGATTTTGTGTTTTATGTGTTGTCTGGTTTGTGACGGGAGGTGCAGGCTTTTTGGGTGTCTGCTTTGGAGCTCTCGTATGCATTTGCAGGTTTTTATTTAGAGCTTCCGAGTATGATTTAGTGTATTTATGTGTATTTTTTGCCAGTGCTGGTTTAGTAGGTCTGTGTGAGGCTGGAGGTGTGGTGCAAGTGTTAACCTTCTCCTTATGACTGTCTGTTCCAGTCTTGGGTGGAGAGACCTTAGCCTCCAGTTTGGCTGTATAATTGCATCTCTCGCATATGTTAGTGTTTTGTGGTAGTGAGGAGAGGATTGTCTGTGTACATGAGGCAGTTGTAACATTGCCTCAGGATACCCAGGTTCACCAGCTGGACTGGTGAGTACACCTGAAGTTGCCCTTTGGTCATGCCTGAATAGTAGGGTGAGCTGCTTAGTTGCTTGGTTGGTGAGGGGTGGATAAAGAGCCTTGCCCTGCTGTGCAATCAAGTGTCGGGGTATATTAGTGCTTGCTATTAGGTCTGTGCAAGTGCTGGACTGTAGGATGCTTTTTGAGTGCTTGGGTTGAGAGACTAGTTTCAAGGGAAAAACTGAAGAGGAGACTTAGTGGAGCCGGGAATAATTTAACCGTAGCTAACCGGTGCTGCCCGGCATGCAAAACCATGCAAACGCAGTTTTTAAACTACTAACTTCTGGGCTGGAACCACTCCTCCAGGGACAGATGGCTGCTCAAAGTTCCCCTCTCTAACAGGTGAACAGAGAAACTTCCCTATATCCAAGTAAGGTATGGGCAACTCAGAAACTTGTAATACAGCCCTGAATTCAGCACTAGCCTGAAAACTGGACTATACTAACTTAGAAGGGTGGAAACAAGGAATGTTTTTTTTTTTTTTGAAAAGATAAGGCAAAAACAATAAAAAGTACACTTAAAACAGCTTTAAACGACTACAAGCAATCAGAAAAGGCGATCTTACTTTAGTGTGTAGCCTACAACAGTTAAACAAATTATTTAAACAAAAAACAACTTTTTAAAAGTGCAGGCAGTCAAATAAGTACAATATGTGAAAAAAACAGGCTTTAAAATCACAATAAACGCTGGAAAGTCAGTGTTTAGGCGGAAAACAGTTAAGTACAGCAAGAAAATACAGAAAACTGATACTTAATCACTCCAAAGACTCTCTTTTAAGCTAGAAGGCTTGTATCAGTTTAAGGCTTTCTAGTGCTTTCCAGTAGGTTAGTTACAGGAACGATGGGAAACAAGCGCAGATGTGGTCTTTTAAACCAGAAAGTTGAAAGTGATGGACAAACTGTCCAAATGGTCAATAAACTACAATTTCTGGGCCGAGAACCACTCCTCTTGTGGTAGACAGGCTACCTAGTACTTACCACTCCCATGTAACCTGGACCGGAACACCAAAGGCGGAGGTGTATCCATATTCATTAAGGATGTCCACACCTCCAGGCTAGTTGCTCAGCATAATGCAGCCGAGTTTATCCAAGTGCAACTAACTCTGGGCAAAACTGCAATCCAAATTGTAGCTTGCTACAGATCACCCACCATGTCCCAGGATTCCCACTCCTCTTTACTTGATGTACTGGAAAATATTAGGGTTCAACCAAACACCCTAATAATGGGCGATTTCAACTACACCACCATTAACTGGGAAAACTACTCATGTACCAACTCCTTCGCTCAACGCTTTCTGGAATTCATAAACTCCAATGCCCTGGATCAACTTATCCACATCCCTACCAGGGGCAACAATATCCTAGATCTAGTCATTACCAATATGAGTGACCGGTGTTCCACACCTGAAGTCAATGCCTCATTGGTCCGATCCGACCATAAGCTAATTAACCTAGATATCCACATCCTGCCTCCACTCCCCATTAAGGAAACCATAATAAAAAATGTCTCCAAAGCCAACTTCTTGCTTCTTAAGACAGAAGTGGTGAACTTCATGACACCCATGCAGATGGAAAATACAGTTACAACTACTGAATCCTACACAATTGCACTTTATAAGCATTTACACGAGTGCATGGATTGTGCTATCCCAAAAAGAACCAAGACGCTATCCTCCAAAAAAAGGAAGCCAATCTGGTGGTCCCCTGCCATAAACAAACTGTACAACAGAAGGAAGAAACTCTTGCAAAAGAGAGTAAAATCCCACGAGTGGAGGAGCTCCCTGGTCAGCCTCAGTAAGAAGCTGCGATCCCTGATAAAATCCTCTTTACGAAAACAAAATCACCACTGATTCTAAAGACAACCACAAAGCATTCTATAGCTATGTCAAGAATCTGAATGGCAACACTCAGATCTGCTCTGAGTTACAGCACAATGGCACTAAATATACAGACCCAACTGATATTGCCAACATCCTGGCAGATAGGTTCAGTGCTAACTTTACCCACCTCTCACCCCCTAAAGAGCCCATCTCTATACTGGAAGAATGCAAAGTTCCTGTAATCATGGCTGCACAGGTAAAAACCACACTCCAAAGCCAAGAACACAGCATCCATGGGACCAGACAACATCCCAGGCTGCGTTCTACACGAACTACAGAACGAACTGGCACCCCACCTAAGTACCATGTTCAGTCATAGCCTCACCTCAGGCTTTGTGCCTGCTGAATGGCGCACAGCAACGGTTATCCCACTCCACAAGGGGGGAGCCACCACGGACCCCAGGAACTACCACCCCATTAGCCTGACGAGCCTGGTCTGCAAGGCCATGGAACGTATCATCATGGAACTTATAAACAAAGACATTGGTAATCTCCAAACTCTGGATCCCACCCAGTTTGGGTTTCTAAAAGGCAGATCATGTCTCCTAAACCTGATAGACTTCTTTGAAGCAGTCAGCAAAGCCGTAGACAAGGGTAAGGTGGTTCATATGGCCTATCTAGATCTTGCCAAGGCTTTTGACACCATCCCCCACTCTGGAATTATAGATAAACTCACTAAACTAGGTATAAATCCCTATGTCACAAGATGGGCTGCCAACTGGCTCACTGACAGAACCCACACTGTGAAAGTAGCAGACTCCAAATCCGACTTCAGACCAGTGACAAGTGGAGTACCACAGGGTTCAGTCCTGGGTCCTCTCCTGTTTGGTATCTACTTCTCTGAAGTACAGGCTAACACAGAAGGTCTTTGGCTAACGAAGTTCGCAGATGACTGCAAACTAGGAGCCATAATCAAAACTCCTAACGATGTGGACATCCTACAAAAGGGCCTCACTGAGACAGATGCCTGGTGTCCAAGCCATGGCCTCAAGCTCAGTGCCAAAAAGTGCATTGTCATCCCCTTTGGTAAAAACTCTGTACCCATGAACTACAACATAGGCAGTAGTATATTTAACACCGAAAGTGTGATAAGAGACCTTGGGACACAGGTGGACAGTAGTCTCTCCTTTGATAATCACATCGCCACAGTAGTCAGGAAATCCTTCTACGTGGCACACCTCATCACAAAAGGTTTCTCATCCAGAAAAAAAGAGGTCATTGTTCCACTCTACTCATCACTCATTAGACCCATTATAGAGTACAATGCCCCTTTTGGTATGTACCTCACAAGACATCTCCAACAATTGGAAAGGCCGCAGAAATACCTCACAAAGAGGATTACTGGCCTCAAACAGATGCCCTATGCTGACCATCTCAAAAAACTCCAGCTTTACTCTGTCGCATATTGCCTACTCAGAGGTGATCTCTGCCTAACATACAAAGCTATGTCAAACCCAGAGCTGTTGGACATGCTCCACCTAAAGAAATCCCAATCCCTCTGAGCTACATGCTCTAGGTACCTAAACCTTGTCACCACAATAAACAGAACATGCCGGAGGGATAGATTCCTGTCCCAGAGACTTCCCATACTCTGGAATAAACTACCTATCTATATCAAACAAAGCTCCTCATTAGCACTCTTCAAGAAAAATCTTGATGATTGGATGGGAAATAGGAAATTCACCCCAGGGATCACCTCTGTGGCTCTGCTCAACAGTGGCACAGGAAAATAATTTTTTTGGGTGGCAAAGGCCAGGGTACCTTTTTGGCTGGGCTTGTATAGGCCCCAGGGCCGATAGCCTGGTACCTACCTATGAACCTATGATAAGCTAGAAGGCTCCACTCCAACTAAAAGGCTTGGGGGGGCTCGAAGCTTACAAACAGTCCTGGATACAGCAAATCTGTACCTGGACTAGACTAGTTACGGAAAAGGTGGGGAGCAAGCGCAAACACAGGCTTTCAAACCAGAAAGTTGAGAGAGATGGAAAAACTGCCCAAACGGCGAATAAACTACATTTTCTGGGCCAGAACCACTCCTCTTGTGGTAGATAGGCTACCTAATGCTTACCACTCCCACTGATAAGCTAGAAGGCTTCCCTCCGACACAGAAAGGCTTGGTGGGCTCAGACGCTTACCAACAGTCCCGGATACAGCAAGTCTGTATCTGGACTAGACTAGTTACAGGGAAGGCAGGAAACAAGCGTAAATGCGTCTTTTAAACAAGAAAGTTGAAAGAGATGGAAAAAAAATTGCTCAAACGGTCAATAAGGTACAAGTTCTGGGCCAGGAGCCACTCCTCTTGTAGATAGGCTACCTAGTGCTTACCACTCCCACTGATAAGCTAGAAGGCTTTCCTCCAACACAGAAAGGCTTGGGGGCTCAGAAGCTTACCAACAATCCTAGATACAGCAACTCTGTATCTGGACTAGGCGATTACAGGAAAGGCGAGAAACAAGCGCAAGTGCGGCTTTCAAACCAGAAACTTGAAAGAGATGGAAGAAAACTGCCCAAAACGGCCAGTAGCTACAATTTCTGGGACAGGGACCACTCCTCTTGTGGTAGATAGGCTACCTAATGCTTACCACTCCCACTGATAAGCTGGAAGGCTTCCCTCCAACACAGAAAGGATTCGGGGGCTCAGAAGCTTACAAAGAGTCCTGGATACAGCAAATTTGTACCTGGACTAGACTAGTAACAGGAAAGGCAGGAAACAAGTGCAAACACAAGCTTTTAAATCAGAAGGTTGAAAAAGATGGAAAAGCTTCCCAAATGGCCAAAAAACTATAATTTCTGGGCCAGAAACCTCTCCTCCTGTGGTACACAGGCTACCTAGTACTTACCACCCCCACTGATAAGCTAGAAGGATTCCCTCCAACACAGAAATGTTTGGGGGGCTCAGGAGCTTACAAACTGTCCTGTTGGACTAGACTAGTTACAGGAAAGGCAGGAAACAAGCTTAGATTATTTTTTTTTTTTTGCAGAAAAGCAGCTAAAACAGCAGTATATACAATTCAAATGCAGTGCAGGCTAGCACAAATGTGTAGCAATATTATGGCAAATACTGTTTAATTAAATGCAATTAAATTAACAAATAATTAAAAAACAAGTGCAGAAGACATTAAATTAGAAGGCTACTAACAAGCAGTAATAAGTGCAGAGTAAGAGCGACTGAACAGATAGCACGCAGAACAGCAGCTAAGACAGTTGCACGCAGAACAGCAGCTAAGACAGTTACAGTAAGAACTGAATAAAGTGTGTGTGTGTGTGTGTGTGTGTGTGTGTGTGTGTGTGTGTGTGTGTGTATATATATATATATATATATATATATATATGTTTTTTGTTTTTTTTTTTTGAGGGAGGGAACAAAGCAGGATTAAGAGGCTACAGGGGTTGTCCTTCCCAGATGCTCTCTTTGTACACAGTAGGAGTGCCTGAAATCAGAATATGATCTCACTGCACTCAGTTGAGTGAGCAAATGAGATGAGCCCAGAAGGAGTATCCAAATAGAAATTTACAAGAGGGGCGGGCAGTTTCAAAGCCACCAAGATTACCACCAAAACAAGAACAGGGAGGGTGGGTGGCAAACACAGTGGTGACAACAAGAGACAGAAACAATACAGCGCCACTATAAATAATAAGCAAATGTATAAATACAGCACAGTGCAAATTAAGTTGCAAAAAGTGTACTTATCAGTTTAGAATAGATTCCAACTCTGCTCACAGCAAATCTGTCAGCTTTCCACCAGTCCACAGAAATGCAGTCTGTGTTGGAATTACAGCAATGAAAATACACCTCAGGCAATGACTAACAGCTAGGATGTGGGCTGGCTCAACAACCCCCTACTTGATACTAGCTTTTGAGCTACCCTGAGAAAAAACACAGTGGAGACAACAAGGGACAGAAACAATACAGCACCACTATAAATAATAAGCAAATGTATAAATACAGCACAGTGCAAATTAAGTTGCAAAAAGTGTACTTAGACATACAGGCTTTGCAATTATCCCTTTATTCCTCCTGCAGGTAGGGCATAAGAGAGAGAAAGAGTCTCTTAATTCTGCTAACAAAAGTGGTTTTATCTGGTTGGCAAAGACTCCTGTACCAGATGACGCTATGTTTGCAGTTATCCTCCTTTGGGGGTAAAACCTCCCCAGCCATTCTGTTCATCCCTCATAATAAGGAGTCTAGGGCTAGGAACAGGTTTGGGAAGTAGGTTCTGCCACTAAGTCTCTGATGGCTCTTGGCTGTCCTATTGTAGAGGGGCATGACTGTTGAACTCAGCATGTGACAGAGTTGCCAGATGGCTATTTGGAGCAGGCTACTACTTCTTTTAGTCTGGACAGTATTATGGCCTGTGTAACTTACACTGTGGAGGAAGGAATTGTTATGGCAGGACAATGTACTCACTGCTGTTGGTGTTAAGTTACACCTTCCACGGTGTGTCTTTTTCTGGGTTGTAGAGGAGCCAACAATAGACATGGCTGTGGTGTGGTTCACAGTGGCAGCAGCATGAAGAAAACATTGGGAATGGGCAGCCCCTCAGTTTTGTTCCTGGCAAGTTTGCAGGCCAGGAGCTGGAGGATCCTGTAGATCACCAGGAGGGGCCACACATTGGCTCAGAGCAGATTCCAGGAATCCTGACTTTTTACCTGACTGTTAAATCACATACCCGAAGAAATTTATTTTAGAAATGGGAGAAAACATCTTGCATGAATGGGGTTTGAAATATATTCCCCTATTGAGTTCTAGCGAAGGGATAGCTGAACACACGCTTCACACTCATGAAAATTTTCCCCATTCTATGTTTATCAAATTTGATGGTAAAAGTGATGTTTTGAAAGAAATTTTAACAAAAAAATTGAACCATCTTTAGAGGTAATACAGAAATTATTGAACAACTAGGGGAAAAAAATAAGATTTGTCTTTAAGACAGGTAATAATTTTAAAAACTTATTAGAACATCTGATTAAAAAGTATGCGTCACAGGTTGGGGAAACTAAAACGTGTGGTATGTGTAACTACTGTAAATACATCAATTAGGGCAGTAGTATGGTTGTTGGAGACCCCCCAAAGAGAGTTTTCCTGAGTTAAGGGAATTGTGGCACACGTGGTATTGTTTATATAGCTGTGTGTAAAACCTCTAACTTTTTTTATGTGGGGAAAACAACTAGAAGTTTACAGAAACGCATTTATGAGCATCTTCATGCAGTTGAGAATTGTGACAATAATAATGCACTGTTTAAACATAGTAACGGACCTTGTCAAGGAAATAATTTTAAATTTAGTATTGTAGAAAGAATTATGAAAGATGTGAGGGGAGGTTACTGGGAAAACAAAATTGAGGAGAGTGAGGTCAAATGGCAATTGAGATTAAATGCAACATCTGAGCCAGGGATAAATGACTGTACCTCTGTTATGCCTGTTCTTAAGAGAAAAGCTATGTGTATATAAAATGGGGTAATACCCCTTTAAAAATAAATTTTTATGTTACCATGTGACTTTTGCATTTTAGATATTTAAGTGTTTGGTCTTTTTAATTCATGGTTCTGATGAAGTCAGTTTGACGAAAGTGCTTAACCAACCTTTTAATATTTGTTTGAGTAAATCTGTATTATCTGTTTTATTTTGGGACTCCAAGCCTTATTGGTCACACAACCTGTGGATTTGTTGTTGCAATATCTCGCCTATGTTTAAGGTTCTAGAGTTAGAAAAAGTTGGATTTCTATGTAAGTGACCATCTAACACAATAACACATTCCAGTGTTTTTTTTTTTTTTTCTCACCTTGAGAAAACATTGAAACCGGCTAGTAGTTGTTCAGTCTCATTTGAGCATGTGCACACTGTAGCGGATATGTAGGAACAAGAGGAGTGCTGTTCCAACTCCTGCAAATGTACTTTATAAAGACGTACTGATAATTTACAGGTACTGAATATTTCAAGTGCCTTTTTTTATTTGAATGTTTGTGAAGTGTTGAACAAAGGTTTGTTATTTGTCCCAACTTGTTTACCAAGATGGGAAAACATTCTAATTGATTTAATTAGATTATGCAGAAAAAAATCTTCTGAGACCATTTTTCTAAATGATTAAGCCCTGAAGGGTTTGGAAATAAATAGCAAATGGATGAAAGTTTTGAGAGTTGTGGACACTTTTCTGACTTGGACATATCCAAATTGTGTGTATTCTTTTGATGATGATTTATTCGATGCAGAAAACATGGGGGTGGGTTATTGTAGAATTAGTATGCCTGATTAAAAACACAGTTATTTTTACCTCCAAAAGATAATTTAGTTATTAACATGTTTGAAAAAATATGTAAAGAAGAATTATTTTTTGAATTCAAAAAACATATGTCTTTTACACGTTTACAATCTTCCAAAAGAACAATGGCCATGTTTAATATTTTTGAAAAGTGTTAAGCATAAATATGTGGTCACAAAAGCAGATAAAGTTTGGAATGTTGTTATATCTGTTAGGATACAGTATTAAATTTTGTGTAATGTGTTGCTAAATAATGGAAATGATTATGAACGTCCAGCCATCCACAACCCCCTTTTCCCCATTTTTGCAAATGGGATCAGGGTCTACTTCAACAGTGGCTATCATTTATAGCCAAGGCTGCCGGGTGGCTAGCCCTGCCACAGTAGTTCTTCCACACCACACACTCACACACGCACTTACACCTATGGCCAATTTAGAGTGTAACATGTTGACTCAAAACTGTTTAAATAAGTATAATGAAGAGTTATATGGGTTATTGTTTATAGACATGCAACTGTGATGAAGAGTTATATGGGTTATTATTTATAGACATGCAACTGTGATGAAGAGTTATATGGGTTATTATTTATAGACATGCAACTGTGATGAAGAGTTATATCGGTTATTATTTATAGACATGCAACTGTGATGAAAAGTTATATGGGTTATTATTTATACATGCAACTATGATGAAGAGTTATATGGGTTATTATTTAGACATGCAACTATGATGAAGAGTTATATGGGTTATTGCTTAGAGGCACGCAACTGTTTTGGGTTTTGGATAAAAATGTTTGTTGAGTTTTTGTTTATTCCAAAACTTAAGCATTCAATTTTTATTGTATTTCAAAGATGCATAAGTTTTTAACCCACCTGGAATGCTAATTATTTCTGGTATAGATGGGTTTCAACAGAATGTGGGTATTTTTTGGATAGTATTACCAAGCCTTTTGTTGAGTCTTCTGAATTTTAGTTAAAAACACAGGAGACATAGAGGATAGGATTCAAATTTTGAAGTGGGCGAATGGTATGTTTTGGATGTTGGTTGATATTAAAGTTTTGTACACTTCTAGCAAACACCTATATGCTGTTTGAGGGAGTCCTTATGCTTCATTTGTTATTTCCCTTTTTATGTTTTTGTTTAATGCATAATGTTTTTGTTTTTGGAAATAAGTGGTTTAGGCAGAAGAGAAGAAATGCGACGGGGCTGCTTATGCTCTAGCTTATACAAATTTATTTATGGTAGAGTTTAAAAAACAATTTATGTCTGAAGAAAGTTTTTTTTTTTCAGAATTCAGTAATAATGTCTATTACTTGCATAGATAATGCACTATTTTTATTATATTAGAGAAAAAATTTATGTATTTTCATTTATGAAAAAAAAATAAACGAAAATGTTTGGGGCATAAAGTTTGTTTATGAAGTTTTGGATTCCACAGTTAATTTTTTGAACATCACATTATCAGCTTGTAAAGGAGGATTTATAAAAAATGTTGTTTGCTTAGGAAAGAGACATCAGTAAACATGTCTTACATGCAGCTAGTGGACATCCCTCTGATTTGGTTAGATCTTTACCTTATGGAGAGTTTTTGTGTATAAAATACAATGCAACTGAGTTTTGTGATGTCATAAGGATAGAAATAGACTACTAATAGATTGGTTGAAAGAGGTTGGTCTAAACAAATGATGGTATCTTTATTATCTAGACTGGCAAATGAGGAAATAACTGGTGTTTCACAAGGATAGAAAAGGTACGAGAACTGGACAGAGTTTGATGTAAGACCAGTGCAAGGAGGTGAAAATGTGAGTGGAAGTAAGCATGGTGAAAAAATATATTTTGTGTGATTAAATATTCCATATTTTCAAAGTGTTTTGTTAAGATGGTCAAAAAACATTGGAATATGTTATTGTTAGATGCTAACCTTAAGCCTATTTTACCTATAAATCCAACTTTTTCTTACTCTAGAGCCTTAAGTATAGGTGAGATATTGTCATATAAATATCCCCTTCCCCTTGGAAATTTGATTCATGGAATGTATAAGTAATAATTGAACTGTATGTAGGCTTGTTTTAAGATGTACAGAGATTAATACTAATGGGAAATGTTTATACTTAAAAATTATTATAATTGTCAAAAGTCCTGTGTGTTTTATGGTGCTTTTTATAACTGTGATGATAAACATTGGTACAATGGCCAGATAAACGGAAGTTCATGGTTAGGATACAGGAACATCTTTCTGGTATAAGATTTAAAAAATGAGTATATGCTGACATTACATGCACTTGAAAAACTTTAAGATAGAGTTAGTAGCTTTAAGGTTTAGTTTTGTCAAATGTAATCAGTTCTGGGGAGAAGTGAAGAATTAGTGTTGAATCATTTGAAGTCTAAATTAATTTTGACGTTTAATACTTTGATATCTAGAGGTTTGAACATGGTAATTAATTGGCAATGTTTAATTTGAATTAAGTAATTGAGAGTTAATTGGATTGTATTTAGAAAATGAAGGTGTGGTGAGGTGCAACAAAAATGCTTTAAAGGTTTAACAGTGAGTTTCAGAGTCTGATGTTGTTTGAATTGCAATTTAATTTTCAGAGTGCTGGGGTTCATAGAATTGGCGCTCTCACATCTCTTAGAGAGCCATTAGATACTGTGCTTCCTTTCTGCTCCCCAAAGTCCCCTCACTGCCCTTGCCAGTCATCCCACCTCATCAAAAACTTTTGGCAGGGAAAGAGTTGTTAAAGCTTCTGAATAAAAGAGTGATCCATGAGAGCCTACCAGATGGGAAATGTTTTTCTTTTTCAGAAAAAAAATGGATACCAGGATCATTAGGGGTCTTACTGACTTAAATATATTATTCATTCTCAAAGAAACCTTTCATGTAATGGCATTGCAGTCGGTCTTTCTGTGCTTAGCCAGTGGAGACTAGATTTACTATTTGGACCTTTAAGGTATCTGCTACCATATAAAAGTAGACAAGCAATTAAGGACGTATTTGTGCTTCTGAATCAGAGACAGTCAGTATAAATTCAAGTATTTTTTTAATTAGCATCACATCAGTCCCTACGGTGTTCATTAAGGTCAGGTCAGCAGTTACAGCTCATCTCAGTCTGCATGGAAGATTTTACTGTACTTGGACAAATGACTCTTAGCTGTGCTATCATAAAATGATCTTGTTTACAGGTGGAAGTCTGTACTCAAGCTGCTTTTTTTCCTTAAAAAAATCCTGTTTCCACTCGCAAGTTTCTGTGTTCATAGGCAGCTCCTTTTAAACAACAATTTGTCAAGCATAGTTACTCCAAGACAAGATCCTTTTATTGCAGCAGACGTTGTCCATGTTCTCTACTCTAAAATCATCAGAGACCTATCTAAAGCCCGTTAGACCTATTAACCATATTTGTATTCATGATAGCTCATACCATGTTCCACGTGAGGACCATCCAGTACTCAGACCCCCTTTCTCATTCATGTTGGATATCAAAAGCTTGTCATTCTGTCCAGGCTGGATGACTATGTTCAGCAAATCTTCACATAGGGAAGTCATTACAGCTGCAGATTCCTAAAGCTACTGCTACCATGGATGCATCTGCCATGGAGCGAGTAGGAGACATTTCATTAGGCAAACCCTCTGGGAGACCTGGATGGTGTAGGAGCCAAACTTTCATGTCAGTGTCCTAGAAATGAGGGCAATCCTGCTATCTGTTTTGGTTTGCTAAGCACATGCCTCAAAAGGAGTTCAGTACATTTCAGTCAGACAACATGCCTGTGGTCTGATACAGCAGCAAGCAAGGGGGAATTTCCACTATCCTGAGAGGCCATGAAGATGTGGCAGTGGACAGTGAACTGCCATAGCCTGCTAGTGGCACTGCACATGTGAGGGACACTTTCAGCTTCTGACCTCTAATGTTTCAGCCAATGTATAACAAAAAGGATTCTCAGTGTACAGTCATTGCTTCGCCATGCAACACCAACTAACTCAACTGTTTCTTACCAGTTAGTAATTTGAGGTTATGTCAGAGATGCCCTAGTCCACCAGTAGTTAAACGACCTTCTTTACACTCTCCCCCCATTTCTCTGATGAAGACATTTATTCAGAAAGCCAAGCTTTTCAAAGCCAGAGTGATTCTTTGTCAACCAGACTGAGGTTTCCATCTTCTGTACCCATTCTTTTCATAAAAGCTGTTGTACTATGCCCTTTCAGGATACCACTTCTTACATGCCAGGCAAGCTGCATGCACTCTGACCATACCACTTGATTTTTTATTTCTGATGATGTTAAGGGTTCAAGTCTTTCCAAGAGAGCAATTTAATTTATTACCTTTGCTTAGAGACCGTCTGCCCAAAAAAACTTATACACAAAATTTTCCCTTTGGGCTTCTAAGGTACTTTTGGTCTTTATGTAGTCATACAAAATTGTTGACACTGGTATTCATTATTTCATCATCAAAGTTCACTCAAGTGACCATTTCTAACTTTTATTGTGGTCTGGAGTTTGCTTCTCTTGCTTGCTTGATGGCCTGTAGTCCTTTTTTATCAGGCACTTTTTAGCTTAGGCCTCCTGTTAGAAAACCTGTCCTACCTTGGGACATTTATTTTATGCTCAAGAAGTCTTCTCTGACCTGACAATCGTGCCCTGGAAGACCCCTTTTTAGTGGCTACTAATTCAGTCAAAAGAATCTTTTAGTTGCTGGCTGTTTCTGTCATATCTCCTTATTTAGCTTTCACAAAGAAATGATCATGCAAATACGTAGCCCATCCTTTATGGCTAAGATTGCTACAGAGTCTAGATTAAAGCTGCCTGATTATGTGCCTGTATTTTTCTGCATATTTTAACCACGATTAATTGTATTCTTCATTGTACGGATGTCCACAGGCAGCTTCGATACTTCACGGGTGGAACTAAATCATATTGCAAGGACAATTTGTTCTTTGTCTCTTTTGATAAATCTAAATTGGGCAAAAAGATACTAAGCATATCCTTCCAAGTAGAGGGTGTCTGTGTGTTTAAAAATGTTTGTAACCTGTTGGAGCTCTTCTTTCCGGGCCTCAGATGAAAAGTTTTTTTTTTAATTAAACCCAGTTGGTCAAACCCAGTAAACAAAAGCAAAATAAAAATTAATAAAATAAAGATAATTAACAAATTGAATTGGTGTTTGATTTAAGTACTGTGGGACAACTGCAATCCTTGGATATCAGTCTTGTAAGAGCAGTAACTATTTTCACAGCCCTTTTCCATATTGCCACTTTAGAATATAGATATATATTTATTTGTAACCTTGTCTTCCCTATGCTTTTGAGACGCTACAGGTTTTTTTTAGGTCTAAATCTTCTTTCAGGGCTGATGTCATCACAGGCATGCTCCCATGGGAGTGACCACATCAATTTGGATTCTGTCTGGTTACAGAAGATGGGCCTTTTCTTACCAGATCTGAACATTGTCTATTTCTCATAGAACGGATCTGTAAGAGTAAGATCAGTTTTTAGTAACATTTCTTCCTTTCATCCACCACTCTTGGTGTTATTGCTTCTGCATTCTTTGTCTCCTTTGCCTATTTCTCCCTTTTTGCTTTGCTTCATGCTGATCAGAAATGGAGAGGTAAGTGAAGCATGGTGCTTTGTGGGAAGGGGTAAGACACCTGGTAGCCTGGAACATTTTGTCTGTGATGATCCTCACACATTCAGTGTAAGTATTAAAGATTACTGAATATCGACTTTCTCCTTACAATTTTAGCATTATGGTAGCTGCATACATTTCATGTATTCTCCATCTGTTTAAGTAGTTGGTGAGGTCACATTTGGAGCAGTTTGTGCACATCGTCTTTTTAGGAACATAAGGAAGAGACATATGATTCATGGGAGGCCAGCAAAAGCACAGATTTTTCCCAAGAACAGAAACCTATAAAGAGAAGCTTGAAGATAATAGTATTTAGTCATGAGGAAAAGGTAAGGTGTGATTAAAACTTTTTAAGTGTATCAAGAGAATCAGTTGGGTATCCCCTTCCAGAACAGTAATGTATGAAAGCAAAATGGCAAAATTTGAACCTACAATGAGGGCTGCTTAGAGGACCCAGTGAGGAAGTGTTTGTTTCACACAGTGGGATTCTGAATGAATGGGCAGTCTTACGCTTAAGGCATTTTAATCAACAGTGGTATTGGAATCCAAAAGTATATAGGTAGACATAAAACAGTTCTTATGGTGGCTGGTAAAAGTAAGGTATTAGTTAAGCAGGATCTGCCCAGTGGGGTTCCAGCTAAACTGAAGAGGACCACAGTTGTGATCTTAAGTGTAATGAGACTGAAAGTACAAGTACAGGGGTTTTTATTAAGTTTGGTGTTGTGGTACATCCAAGTGTTCCCTTTATTCTGAGGTAAACAATGTCAGAGTTAGTGTAATAAAAAAACAGAAATGTGGAGGACAAAGCCCTCCCCGACAAAATGCTTTAATGACATTACTGCAAGTGTCAAGATTTGCTGTATTTTTTCAGTAATCACACTCTTTCATACCTGCAGGAGTGGCAGTTACAGTTGTCTGATTTCTGATAGGAAGTTTGTGTGATATGGTATAAAAATGGATCTGAAGTAGTTTACTTCATTTGATCTTCAACCTGTGGGTATTCTGATCCAGATCAGATCTAAGACGGCCACCTCATCAGCATCTGATCCGAGCTCCTCCCCCTACCCATAATGCCCCTCCATCTCCTTCCTTCCCCTAGATCTCGTTTGCCACTTTACAGCCAAGCATCATGGTCACTGAGCTCCAGGCATTTTTTTCTTGTGAGTAAGTGCTTTTCGAGCTGCTTAGTCCAAGTTAGGTGCCCTGTTTTCCCTTTTTACCTCCCCTAACCTCGCTTGTATCCGTAGGTCAAAAAAAAAAAAGGTTAGTGTTTTTGTACTGTGTTTCCCCTACATTGGCCTTCTCCCACTGTTGTAGTTAGCATGTGTGTGTGAGTGTGTGTGTGGGGCCTTCTTTAGACATGGCTGAGACCCCAAAGCCAGTCTTTAGAAAATGCACAGAGGATGGCCATAAGCTCTCTCCAGCTGATGGCCACACTCTGTGTGTTGTATGCTTAGGAGTCACCCATTTGGATACAGCCTGCTGTATCTGTGCAGGCTTTAACCCAAGAGCCCTCAAGGACAGTAGGGCTAAATTAGTGATGAAAGGGCTCCTGCCTGCATCAGGGACAGATGTCCCTACTACTGCTTCTTCTTTGGTAGTGGCTGCTACAATATAGGTTCATAGGTTCATAGATTAGAATTAAGCTAAGTGCCCTTGCGAGCCATTTTAAGCCTAGCCAATTATCCTTTGTGAGACTCAAACCCTGCACCTTGTGTTTGTAAGGCAAACACTTTAACCATTAGGCCTCCCCTTCCCAGGTCTCTGGGATTCAAACCCCTGGCTCGAGGCTTCAGATAGGGAGAAAAGACACAAGGAACGGCCTAGAAAGTGGTCCCCTGACTGCTTAGTTCCATCGGGGCCTCCCTCTAAATCCAGGACTCCTCCTAGACCTAGTACCCCATGGCTTCGCTCACCCAGGTTTTCCCCGGAGCCGACGGAGTCTAGGCCACTATCTAGAGCCTCCCCTCACCGGCACTCGCAGCCGGTGTCAGTGGCTTCTTCCTCCCGTTCCACCCGCAGCTTGAGTGAGTCAGAGATGGACAGGATGATGAGGAAGTTCATCCTCACCCAGATCCAGATGGGAGTCTTGCCTGCCCCCTCTCCCTCTGGAGTGGGGAGCTCACAGTCTTTTTTTCACCCCCATAGTTCCTTCTCCGAGCCAACCCTCGGTTTTGGAGTCAGTGGATCCGAGTTCTCGGGGTTGGCACCAACAGTACCTTGTACCTCGATGCCGGCCATTGACTTGAGCGGGTTGGATCCAACTGGATTGGATCCGAGCTCTTGGAGCCATAGTCTCGGTGTCAGATCTGAGGGGGTCCTGTCGGCTCCGTGTTTGTCGGAGCGCAATCTCCCCCTAGGTATCTCGTCTCCAGTAGGCTCGGCTCTGGCTCCCCCATTGGACCTGAGGGGAGCGACTCCATCACTCGTTCCCCAGGATGTCCGCTCTCCATCGGCATTTGATGTGGTGGAGAGGGTCTTCTCGAGTGGGTCGAGACCCCTGACCATTTATTTTTCGGAATCCATCCCAACTCCCTTGGTTCTGGGTATGACGCTGAGCTTCCTGTCATCTCAGGGACAGCCCATGCTTGATTTGCCCCAGGAAGCACCCACTAGGGAGCAACGAGAGTCCCACTGAGGATGTTCCTCGCAAGCGATCGTGTAAAAGGAGGCACTTGGACTCCGCTCTGGAGTCCCTCACTGACGACACTGACTTAGAGGAAGGAGAAGGTTCTGCCAGGTCACCCCCCGAAGATGTCTCCTTTGTAGACATCATGGAACTTCTACGCCAAACGGGGGGGGGGGTCCGCCCAAAAACCAACCCATGACGAGTCAGTTCCTGGAGGCATTTGGCACAGGCCCATCTACCTCCTGGGCGCCCCCCCCTGCAGATCCACTCATGGACCTTATCATCTCCAGAGCATGGAAGGAGCCAGACACCTTGGAGCCAATCCCGAAAAGACCAGATAAAATTCTTAGCCCCCCTTCGTACAGAACCAGCTGGAGTAAGGGGTCCCCACTAGACGCTGTGGTGTTGGCAGCTGCCACCAAGAAAGAGCTTGCACAGGAGAGCTCTGCGGTCCATCCTCCTGATCGGGAGTCACGAATGATGGATCGTGTGGGGAAGCGAATTTATGCTTCAGCCACCTTTACCATAAGGGCGCTGAACTACATGGCACATGTCATCCGACTGCAGCGAGACTTAGTCAAGGAAGTCGCTGAGTCACCCCCAGAGCCCACTTCGGCAGAGGGTAAGAAAATGTTCTCTGCGAGCGTGGCCACTCTGAAAGCAGTTGCAAGTATGTCCATGCGTCTCCACTCCCATGTCACAGAAAGATCCGCTAGGGCGGTCGGGTCTGGTGTTGCCATGAGGCGACATGCCTGGCTCCGGCTGTGTCAGTTCTCGGAACCCTTCAAGGCGTCCTTTGTGAATGTTCTGTATGATGGCTCTTCCCTGTTTGGGAAGTCCGTATGTGAGACTCTGGTCCAGAGCGAGAAGGACAGGAAGACACTGTCTGCCTTTAGGATCTGCTTCTCTGCCCCTCCAAGATCTTTCTCAAGGAATCAACGAGGGGCAAAGAAGTTGTGGTTCCGGAAATCTCCGTTCTCCCGGGACACTCAGGACTCTTCTTCCCCCAGAGGCAGAGGGGGTTACAACAGACGCCCGCCCAGAGGCAGAGGGGGTCCGAAGAACTTCGGGTCTCGAGAACCTTTCTCGGACAGACCCGTGCAGCAACTCTGAGGGGTTGCCCGACTACTCATCTCTGGAGGCAGTCAGGGGCAGTCTTTCGTTACATCCAGTGGAGTGGGAGTCCATTACAACAAACTATTGGTGCTAAAAATCATATCCAGAGGCTATTCCATTCGTTTCACCACCTCCCCAACCAAAACTCCTCCCGGATGTTCCACCTGCACAGAGGAAGGAAGGAAGCAGCATTAGAGATAAGAAAGCTGCTAAGAAAACGAGTCATCCAACCTCTCCCCTCAAATCAATCCGGGTTGGGCATCTATTCCAGGTTCTTTTTAGTGCCAAAGAAAATGGGGGACCAAAGACCCATTCTGGATCTATCCGTTCTGAACCTGTCAGTAGCCAAGGAAAAATTCCAGATGTTCACGCTTCAGGCCATTCTGTCCTATCTACAGGCAGAAGATTGGATGCGCTTGATCTTCCTCCGGGACGCGTACTATCATATTAAGACGAACAGGTGCTCCAGCAGGTTTCTTCACTTCCGGCTGGGGACCAATCATTATCAGTTTAGGGCTCTACCCTTTGGTCTCACCACAGCTCCCAGGGTGTTCACCAAAGCCATGGCGGTGGTAGCAGCCCACCTGAGGCTTCAAGGAATCCAGGTCTACCCCTACCTGGACGATTGGCACCTTGCTGCCCCTACCAGGTGTCTACTGTGTCAAGCCAGGGATTACTTCATTCTTCTTGCAAACAGACTAGATATTACGATCAACCTCAGCAAATCTTCCCTGGTCCCGGTCCAGAGATTAGACTTCATTGGAGCTCGGCTAGATACTATTCAAATGAGAGTCTGTCTCACCCCAGAGAGGATAAACAATCTGAAACTTCACGTCTCTTAAGTTTTGCAGTCCTCCACCCTTTCAGCAGCTACAGTTCTACAGGCTCTTGGTTCCATGGCAGCCACCATCATCCTCCTACCCTTCGCCCATCTTCACATGAGAGTACTCCAGTGGACGTTAGCGATCCAGTGGTCCCTTCTTGTCTTACCTTTGTCTCATCCGGTACGCATATCACAGGTTTGCAGAGAGTCACTAGTGGTGGATTTTCTCCCCGGATCTTGTCCAAGGACATCCCTTTCTTCCATTGTTCCCACGACCACAGTGACCACGGATGCCTCCCAGCTTGGGGGGGGGGGGCATTGCTCGGGAAGGACAGTCCAAAGCACTTGGTCCCCTTCCGAGACCAATTTGCATATCAGTATCCTGGAGATGAGGGTGGTTCTTCTAGCGTTGCAGGCCCTTCATGCCCATCTTCCTCTAGGGACTATTGCCATCCAGTCAGACAACATGTTAGTAGTCTGGTATATCAACAAGTAGGGTAGAACCAGATCTTACCCCCTTTGTTGAGAAGCCATGAGAATGTGGGAATGGGCAGTTTCCACCGGCCGTTTTCTGGTGGCACTGCACATTTCGGGACGGGCCAACATTTTTGCGGACAGGCTCAGCAGGACTATTCTGATGCCTTATGAGTGGCCTCTGAATCCTCCAGTAGCGGATCAAATCTTCCTCAAGTGGGGCTGGCCTTGCTGCGATCTCTTCGCATCTCCTTCCAGCATGAAATGAAGAGAGTTCTTCGCTCTGTAACCCCATCAGGGGCAAGTCCCCAGAGATGCACTGGTTCATGCTTGGCCTCCTGGTCTCCTTTATGCTTATCCTCCATTACCTCTAATCTCAAAGTTTCTTCAGAAAGCTCACAGGCTGGGGAACACAGTAATCCTCATTGCCCCATTCTGGCCTCCCCAAGTCTGGTTCCCCTCTCTTTAGTCTCACCTAGTAGTTCCACCATGGATCTTGGATCTGGTTCCGGATTTCATTTCTCACCCCTTGGGAATTCCTCACCCAGACCTGGACAGTCTGAAACTTACAGCTTGACTGCTCCAGTTCCAGCAATGATTAGGACTCCCGGTTTATCCTGTCCAGTCAAAACCATTCTGGTGGCGGCTCATAAGTCTTCTACCAGAAAGATATACCGTAGCAAATGGAAACACTTCTCTATTTGGGCCTCTCAATGAAACATAGATCCCTATGGCTCTACTATACCTACTACCCCTTCCTTTCTTCCAAAAGTGGCTTCTAATAACTGTATTAATCAAGCTATCAGTCTTCCAGTTTTCTTCCCAAATTTCCAAAACAAGGGTGAATACAAGTTACATTTGTTGGATGTACATAGGCAACTGAGGTTTGATTTATGCAAAACTAAGTCTTTCCGTAAATCAGACCAACTGTTTGTGTCTTATTCCAAACCATTTTTAGGTAAACCAGTATTCAAAGTCACCATTGCTAAATTCATTTCCCAATGTATCAGCTGGGCATTTCCCCTCCAGGTATGATCAAAACCCATTCCACTAGATCTATGGCAACTTCAGTGGCCTTCTGGTCGAGAGTGTCGCTGGATGACATTTATTCTGCAGCTACTTGGTCCTCATCTCATACCTTCATATCCCATTATAAATTGGACATTTTATCCAGGATTAGGGCATAATTTGGCTCCACTGTCCTCCAAAATCTCCATGAGGGCCACCCAGATGTCGGTAGCTAGGGACTCTGTCCCACAGGTTAAAGATCAAATGAAGTAAACTACTTTAGATAAAGAAGTTATGTACTCACCATAATTTTCCATCTGAGTAGTTGTACTTCATTTGTCTTCAGCCATCCCTCCCTCTTTCCCCCTGACCTTGTCACTATTGTCCTATTTTGGTATATGGGAGAGGTGCACATCTGTGGCTCTCTTGGTTATACTTGGTTTAGATTGTGTGAATCTTTAGTGGTAAGGTTATTTGGGTTGGGCTTATGTTTTCTCATTCAACAAACTCAATATAAGGGAATGAAGGAGATGGAGGGGCATTATGGGTAGGGGAGGGGCTTGGAGCTCGGATCAGATGCTGGTGATGCAGCCGTCTCAGATCCGATCAGGATCCGAATACCCACAGGTTGAAGACTGTCAAAGACAGAAGAACTCTTACTCCCAACTTTTTTTCCATTTCGCGTTTGACACCTCTTTGGCCTGTTGTACCCGGAAGTCGTTATTTCCAAAGAGTGAGTTGGTAGCACCTAGTGACAACCAAATATTGCATCACTGCACTGTTACAGGATTGATAGGTTGTGTCATTGACCATTTGATTGACACATGATATATCCTTATTTTAGTTTGTATTTCGGTTTCCCATTTTATAAAAGTGAATGTGTAAATAACTAGATGCTCGACTACCCAGTGATATGTCAGTTTGTGTTGTTGCCTCACTGTAGTTCTCCGGTTGTCTTGCTTTCTCCAAGTGTATTTCCAAGTGTATTTGTCCTCATCTCTTCCCTGTATGATGTGAGTCTTTTTTACTAAGCCTGTCAGTTTCTTCATACATCCCACGGGCAAGGCTGAGACAAACTGCTGTGTGTGTGTGTGTCCTGCAATAAATGGGACCACGAACCTGTATAACTTTAGATTTTGGCTTTATGTCCATTGAGTACTAACACAGCAATAGCTGAACGATCAACGTTATACTGAGCGCTAGGATTCCAAACGCTCATTGTGACTGTTGCCCCGATAACGGAAAAGTACCAGAAATGTATCTGTTAAATCCTTTTGCCCAGTCTGTGATAATGCCCCCCCCCCCGACTTTTCTTTATCTCTTAAATCTATTCTAGTACTTTTTGTTTTAATGACTTGTTATGCAGTGTATTATATTTACTCTTTTCTCACAACTCAGCACATTGTTGAGTACATGGATAACTCCTGCTTTTTTCGTGTGACTAGTACTTTTGTAAGGGGAGAAAGTGAAACAAAGTGTGCTGTATTTGTTGGTGTATTGCCTGCACTGCCTTAAGCTCCGTGTATTACAAAAAAAGAGTGTCACGAATTCTGTGCGACTGTCAAAAATTTATTTTTTTCATGTGATGTGACTGATCTTTAATGCAGAACTGGCTGTACTAATGCTGAAGATAGTAATCAATACTGTCATTTAAAAACTGTAATCCTTTTTCACAGTTCCTGTAAAAGTGAAGATAAAATGCCACACCATGCTGTCAGCTGTTTTCCTGTCTCTTTGAGACATGGTTAACTAAATGAAAGGAAAAGAAATTATGAGATGTTAGCAAATGCCTTAAACTTCTTCTGTGATTGAGATCTGCAAAAATATTATGATCCTCTTTAATGCATTTGGATATTACAGTGCTTTTCCTCATCAGTTCGGAAACTACAAAAAAAAAAAAAAAAAACCTGTTGCTGCGTTTCCTACTTTTCAGGCCTTCCTCAGGCCATTATTAGTAATGTGAAAGTGAAAGGTCTATGAAACGTTTGCTCTTGATGAAAATATCTCTGACATTTGTGTTGTGGCAGATGCTTTTGCAGAAGAGAGACAGTACTTGGTTATCCACATTCCTTCAGAACAATATAATTTCATAATCTATTATCGTTACCATTTGAAATTTAAATCTTGCACATAACAAAAGCACCTCTTACTCATACACTATTAATGCATTAGTTTCAAAGTTAGAAAACTATCTGTCTGTAATTGCTCCTGTTAATGTATTGCAAACTGACATAAAGTAAAGTTTCACTTTGTACATTTATGCCCTCAGAGTATCTTTGCATAATTTTACAAAAAGGCAGATGGATGCCGGTAACTGTCAGGGCAAACGATTTGTTAAATTAATTAAAGTTTAAACTACTTGAAGAACATTAGATAGAAACAACTCTGATCCAAAACAATACCAAAACAGCAAAATCTTCAGAAGTCAGGAATCGAAAAACAGGAACCAAAGTCAAATCCAAAAGCAAACTTTTTATTCTCCAGCGCCTCGGTGTAACCACCTTTCAAGAGTATACATTCTCACTGAAAGAATGGATATATATATATACATACTCATAGCAATTAATTAAACAATTAATTAAACAATTATGTTCAAAAAAGTTTTAAAGCAAACACCTCCATTTTATTTCATTATTCAGTCCACAGGGTGTCGTATTGTATTTCAAAATAAAAATACTTTCCTTATATTGTAAATTATATTTCAAAGCATTTTCATCATTACAAAGACATTTCACACTTTCTAAAACTGTTCCTGTTAAAATGAAGCATCACTATTATGATAAACACTATAATGTGTGGCAATAAATTTATTTTCGCCTTTACGCCTTATGACACTAATGTGCACACCTAACCTAATACGAAACTCTCTTTTAGTTTCACCTATATAATATAATCCACAGGGACAGTGTAAAGCATACACAACTCCCTTGCTTCTACAGGTAAAACTATCTCTTACTGTGAACCTAATGTTGTTAATATAATTAAATGTTCTAACTATATTCCTACAAACACTGCATCTACTGCAACATCTTGTACCAAATTCACTTAGTGGTCTTGGTAAACAAAATTTTGGCATTACAAATTTACCATGTACCACCATATCTTTCAAATTTCTTCCCTTTTATAGGAGAATAAAGGTTTTTGTGGCAAAATGTGCATCAACACCTTGTCTTTCACTAAAAATTTCCAAAATGTTCCACTACATCCTTTATGTCTCCACTTTTTACATTATATGTAGAGACAAAATAAATATCCTTACAAGTTTTATCACTGGTTGCCAGATGATATTTCTTATAATGGTGATGTTCACCCTTATTACATTTATTCCTTACCATATTATCCTCCTTTTTTACCTTCATAAGGGCATTTTCTAAAATATTCACACTGTACCCTCTTTTCAAAAACATATTATATGTGATATCCCATTCCCTTTGTAGATTTTCTTGTGTGTTACATAATCTAGATACCCTTGCCAGTTCCCCATAAGGGAGAGCTTCCAAAGTATGTACAGGATGGCAACTAGATGCATGAAGGTATTGATTACCATCTATAAACTTCCTATGTATGTTTGATATAATTTTACCATGTTCTGTACCCTCCAAAACAAGATCCAAGAATATTACTTTGTTTCCCTTCTGTATTCCATCAAATTCTAATCCAAATGGGTTACCATGTAAGTCTGTCAAAAATTCATTAACTGAATCAAAACCACCATCGGAAATAAAAATCAAGTCATCTATGTAACGAAAATAAAATAACACATTACATTTTATAAAATTTAACTCAAATAGAAATTTCCTTTCAAAAAAATTCATAAACAGATTGGCATACATGGGGGCAAAAGCTGCCCCCATTGCTGTACCTTGTTTCTGCCGATACAAAACATCATTAAAAATAAAATAATTATTCTTTAAACAGAAATCCAACAAATCTACTATGAAATCAACAGAAGGGTTGTCTTTTAAAGAAGATCTCACTGCATTGAGGCCATCATCATATCTAATAGAGGTATATAGACTTTTAACATCCATAGCCAACCAATACATTTTGTTGTTCCAAGAAATAGAGGATATTTTGTTTAAAAATTCCATGCTATCTTTGATGTAAACTGGAGATTTAACTACATATGGTAAAAATATTCTATGTAAAATCAAACCAGTGTTATGTAGGAAATAGTTGCAGGCTGAAATAATGGGTCGACCTGGGGGGTTATGTAAGTTCTTATGTATTTTTGGTAAACAAAAAACTTTTTTGAACATAATTGTTTAATTAATTGTTTAATTAATTGCTATGAGTATGTTCATAGGTTCATAGGTTCATAGGTTCATACTAGGCTATCTGCCCTAGGGCATTTATAAGCCTAGCCAGAATGTGTTTGGCTTTCGCCACCCATTTTAAATTTATTTTGCTATGCCCTTTTTCGAGGTTAGTATACTGTGCCTCTATCTAACAGTGACACAGAAGTGATACCCGGGGTATATATATATATATCCATTCTTTCAGTGAGAATGTATACTCTTGAAAGGTGGTTACACCGAGGCGCTGGAGAATAAAGAGTTTGCTTTTGGATTTGACCTTGGTTCCTGTTTTTCGATTCCTGACTTCTGAAGATTTTGCTGTTTTGGTATTGTTTTGGATCAGAGTTGTTTCTATCTGAAGGTGTGTGGAGTGGAGTTTGTGTAATACTTGAAGAACATTGTTGATCTCTGTTTGCAAATCAGTTATTGCTAATGAACCATCTTACTCCTTACGAAGTTGTAACAAACTCAAGCTAAAAAGACCACATTTTTTAATGGCTACTTGTGCATTAGGGTACTGGACCAGCCTGCAACCAGAACACTAACTGTTTAGAATTTTATGAGAAATCTAAAGGTTCAACTTGAACAAGAATTTAAATATGCCCCCAAGGTGGCCTCCACACCCTGCATATTATTCATCTGAGAAACAGCACACTAGCTGAGGCCGTTGTACTATTAACCCCTTCCACAGTGATGTTACTGTTTTTTGTATAATATCTGTATGTCTCATCAATTATTGTTTGTACTGTTTGTGTTGCTAATGCTGTTACATGCAACCCAGTCTGAGACTGTAATTGGTCATTCTTTGATCAGTGCTCTACCCCGGTACACGAAATGTAAACAAGAAAACAGAATAAAATAATACACTTAACATTTTGTGGCACTATTACTTCAGTGCAGGTGAAATTAGATTCTTATTTATACACATGTTATCATGCTATGTCATGTACTGCTTACTTTAATACTGTCAAAATCTGTAGTTACTTGCCATTTTTTATATTTAGTCATGGTGATCTGAATATCTCAACACTGCTATGTTGTTTATATAATCTTACTGATTGTGAACATAACATGTAGTGGTGAAGTTTGCTGGTTTTGCCATTGCCACTTGGTCCAGGTTGTGGCTGAAAAGGATCTTGTAGCAGTCCACTGATCTGGTTAACAAACAAACAAAATAAAGTAAGTAAATAAGTTAATAAGAAAGAATGTAAGTAAGTGGACTAGCAGTTGAGATAAATGTGTCCAGATTAAAATATGCTATTTAGATTACTAGATACTAATTAAGGCTTCTGATGTAATAATTAAGGCTTCTGATGTAATAATTTTAGTGTACTTGCTACATAGTTTCATAGGTTGTTACAAGGTAATTTGTCTAGTAGACCATTGCACTGTTTGTTTCCTCTCATTCCAGGGAAAAATTGGTAGAGCTCCATTCCCATATCAAATTTGATTTGAAAGAGACCAAGGTGCTACTTTCTTTGATATGGAGTTAGAACCCTTGTTCCATACGTAGGGTATCCTGTGGGATAAATATTTATCATACCAACAGGTTTATTTGTTAATTCATTTGTTGACCAGGAAAGTCCGACTAGGACAGAGACTATTTTCAGCGGAGGCCTGAGGATAAATGCTTCAGACACATGTCTATGGAATGTGGGAGGAAACCAGCATTCCAGGAGGAAACCTATGCGAATGCAGGGGGACATGCAGACTCCGTACAGAAGGCACCCCAGCTGAGAATCAAACCAGAGAATCTCTTGCTGTGAAGCGACAACATTAATCGCTGCACCACTGAGCAGCTCTTGTTTACATTGCAATGTAGGTTTAGGTCCTTAGAGCAAATATTGACAGTGTTTCCAGTTTTCTGAGGTGTAATAGGTAAGTCACGATTGGGTCTTTCATGGACATGTAGGCCATGCTGAGGTTGCTTTGTAGAATCCTATATGAGATTGAGTAAACTGACAGGTAATTTAGTTGGTCTGTGCAACTTAAGGAGCTCATACCCAAGATTTTCTTGGTTAGGAGGTGTTGTGGTCTTTCTGTCTGGATAGTGTGTTTGGATAGGTACATGCCAAAGGTGGCACTCTATTGTGTTATGGGCCTGATTCAGGATGAGTAGAAGGGGACAGTAAATTACTTGGATCTAGGTGCTATGCCTTTAGTAATTAGTTGGACAAAGTAGAATGATTTGCTAACAACACATACATGGTAGTCAGATGAGAGTTCATTATCTTTTAATGTGCCTAAATACCTAATAATTGTATCAGCTTTGAGGGAGGTATGATTTGTGTTGTAAGTGAGGGGGGTTGTCATTTCCCAAAAAGTACTATACAGTAGACTCCATCTCATCCGGCCTTGCTTTAACCAGCCTCCTCTTAATTGGCCATCAAATTTCTGCCGTAGCACTAGCAAAAGACAACAGAGAAGAACACTTGCACAACCTCTGGGCTAAATAATGATGGACATTTGAGTTTTAGACTTCATATTCATTAGAAAAATGCATGCTAACACAAATCCTGTTATTGTAGCTGCTTTATAGCCTATAATTGCTATTTTGTATGCATTATCTGATTAACCAACCATTAATTTATTCAGGCTAAGGTCCAGTCCCAGTGAGACCGCTTAAGAGGGAGTCTACTGTACTACATTTTTAGCACTGAGCTTAAGCCCATGGAAATGGCAGATACTAGTGCAGTTCATAGGTTCATAGGTATGTACTAGGCTAATGGCCCTGGTGCCTTTACAAGCCTAGCCTTAGGATTACCCTGGCATAGTGCCACCTGATCTTAGTTTCCAGTGCCTCATAGAGCCACTGGTATTATCCCCAGGGTGAATTTTCTGTTTCCCACTCACTCATCAAGATTTCTCTTGAAGAGGGCTAGTGAGGTGCTCTGCTTGACATGTATGGGAAGTCTATTCCATAGCATGGGCAGTCTCTGGGTTATGAACCTGTCCCTCCAGCATGTTCTGTTGATTGTGGTAATGAGGTTGAGGTCTCTGGAGTGTGTGGTGTGGAGGGATTGGGATTTCTTTAGATGTAGCATTTCTAACAGAGCTAGGTAGGACATGGCTTTGTATGTCAAGCAGACATCGCCTCTAAGTAGGCGATATGAAACAGAGAATAGTTGGAGTTTCTTGAGTCTGTCCATATAGGACAAGTGTTTAAGGCCTAGGATCCTCTTTGTGAGGTTCTTTTGCAGCCTCTCCAGTTGTTGCAGGTGTCTAGTGCAGTACATGCCAATATGGCATTGAACTCGATGATTGACCTAATGAAGGAAGAGTAGAGGGAGACAGTGACCTCTTTCTTCCTGGGTGCAAAACTCTTAGTAATGAGATGTGCCACATAGAAGGACTTTCTGACCACAGTGGCAATGTGGTGATCAAAAGAGAGGTTGCTGTTAACTTGTGTTCCCAGATCTCTTATAACGTCTTCTGTGTTCAGTGGACTACCATCAGTGTGGTAATTCATGGGAACCAGCTTTTTCCCAAAGGGGATGGCAACACATTTTTTGGCATTGAGCTTAAGGCCATGGTTCTGACACCGGTCGTTGGTCACAGTGAGGCCATTCTGTAGGATGTCAACATCACTTGAGGAGTTAATAATAGCTCCCAACTTGCAATCGTCAGCGAACTTTGTCAGCTAGAGTCCCTTTGTGTTAGCCTGGACTTCAGAGAAATAGATGCCAAATAGGAGAGGACCCAGGACCGAACCCTGTGGGACTTCACTCGTGACTAATCAGCAGTCTGACTTGGAGTCAGCTACTTTCACACTGTGGGTTCTATCTGTGAGCCAGTTTGCAACCCACCTAGTGATATAAGGGTTTATGCCAAGCTTAGTGAGTTTTTCTATGATTCCTGAGTGGGGAATGGTATCAAAAGCCTTGACCAGATCAAGGTAGGCTGTATGAACCACCTTGCCTTCATCCACAGCTCTGGTGACTGACTCAAAGAAGTCGACCAAGTTGAGCAGGCATGATCTACCCTTCACAAAACCAAACTGTGTGGGATCCAGAGTTTGGAGATTCCCTATATCCTTGTTTATTACGTCCATGATGATGCGTTCCATAGCTTTGCATATCAGACTCATCAGGCTAATGGGGTGATAATTCCCAGGGTCTGTAGTCTCTCCTCCTTTGTGGAGTGGGATAATTGTAGCAGTGCGCCATTCAGCAGGGACAAAGTCTGAGGTGAGGCTGTGATTGAACAGAGCACACAGGTGAGGTGCCAGTTCACTCTGTAGTTCATGTAGAACACAACCAGGGAAATTGTCAGATCCCATAGAAGCTGAATTCTTGGCCTTGGACAGTACTGTTTTAACCTGTGCAGCAGTAATACTATGTTACTGGCAATCTACTGGTATTGTGATTGGTCCGTTGGGGGGAGGGGTAAAGTTGGCACTGAATCTGTCGGCCAGTATACTGGCAATATCTGTTGGCTCGGTATAGGAGGTAACATTGTGCAGTAGCTCAGAGCAAATTTGGGTATTGCTGTGGAGATTCTTTACATAACTATAGAAGCCCTTGTGGTTGTCTTTACTATCTGCTGCAATTCTGTTTTCATAGCTAGCTTTAGAGGATTTGATGAGGGATCTCAACTTTTTGTTGAGTCAGATAAGGGAGTTTTTCCAGTCTTGGGACTTCACCTTATTCCGCATCAGTTTTCTCCTTCTGTTGTATAGTTTGTTTATGGCAGGGGACCACCAGATTGGCTTCCTTTTTTTGGAGGAGAGAGTTTTGGTTCTGTTGGGTATGGCGAGATCCATGCATTTGTGTACGTCTTTGTACAGTGCATTGGTGTATGATTCTGCAGTCATACAACTATTCTTCATTTACATGGGTGCCGTGAAGTTAGCTACCTCTGTTTTTAGGATCTTAAAGTTAGCTTTGGAGAAGTTTTTCATGGCGGTTACCTTTGCTAGGGGTGGGGGGTGTTGGAGGGATGTGATTTCCAAGGTGATTAGTTTGTGGTCGGATCTAGCCAGGGAGGAGCTGACTATTGGTGTAGAGCAACGGTCGTCCATGTTAGTAATGACCAGGTCAGGGATGTTGCTACCTCTAGTGGGGGTAAGAACAAGTTGGTCCAGGGCACTGGAATTAATGAACCCCAGGAAACGTTGGGCAAGTGTATTGGTACATGAGTAGTTTACCCAGTTAATGGAGAGATAGTTGAAGTCTCCTAGTAAGAGAGTGTTAGGTTGGATACTAATACTCTCCAGGGTGCTTAGGAACATGGAGTGCGAGTCTTGGGACATGGTTGGCAACCTATAGCAAGCCTGAATCGCTGTCTTACCAAATGTTAGCTGCACCTGAAGTATCTCTGATGTGTTATGCCTTTGGAGCTTTGGTCTATGTTCTGGGGCGGAAAGGTGTGGAATGAGTTATAGCCTGGTAGTGCAGGGATGCTTTCTGCTGCCTTGAACCAGGTCTCTGTTACAGCATAAATGTCGATGTTCTCCATTTTTAAGGAGTGCCTCGAGCGAGTGCATTTTGAGATTTAGAATTCTAGTGTTGAGCAACATGACCCTCAGATTGCATTTGTTTGTAGCTGTTTCGGTGGTAGTTTGGTCTTTGGAACACCGCCTAAAAAAGGCACTATAGGGGTGGCAAGAGTCTTGGCCAGTATCCGGAAGCCCAGAGGTGACAAATGCAGGCCATCTCTGGCAAAGCATCGAGGTCTGTCAATCATGTCTCCCTGGCAGATACTGGATCCCCTTAGAATGACACCAGAAACTTAACCAGTTGTTGAAATCAATAATTTTCTGCTTGTACTGTGGTATAATTCTGGGTGATGGTAGGATGCTGCTCAGCGCTAGGGTCATAACCCGCCTGGGCTACATAATCCGAGAGCTCCTCCATGTCTCTTTTCATGTAGTCCAGGGAGGTACATCTCAGGTCATTCACACCCACAAGTACAATGACAGAGTCATATTTTTACCTGTTGTTGAGTGACCTGAGTGCATATGTTATGTGTCGGATCCTGGCACCTGACAGGCAGCTGACTGTTACTTTCTCATTATTCAACCTAGTGAGTGGGACATCAGTGTGCCTCACTATCGAGTCACCTATAACTAGTGTGTTTAGACCCTCTTGCAGGATATGGATTTCACATGGACAGTTAATGATAGTGTCAAGTTGGTAGACATCAGAGAAGTATGTGTTGAAGTAGAGGGGATCCAATATGGATCCCTGTGGGTAGCCACTAGTGGCAATTATTTTAGGGGAAAGTATGCCCACAGTCTGCACTGTTTGCATTTTGTCAGTGAGCCAGTTTGCCATCAAGTGGGTTGTATAGGGATTAATATTAAGGCAGGTGAGCTTTTCATTAATACCTGAGTGAGGGATAGTGTCAAATGTTGTAGCTAAATGCAGTCTGCAGTGGGCTTGCACTAGCCATTTTCCAGTGCTTCAGTCACTGTCTCAAAGACTTCACCCAGATTAAGTAAACAAAACTCACCCTTTACAAAGCTAGATTGATTGAGTTCATTGGTGGAACTGTGGGATGCTGATCTTATTTATGAGTTCCTTTATAATGAGATCCATGACTGTCTAAGTAATACTTTTAAGACTGGTCTAAGTAAGGCCATTCTTGTGTACAGGCACCACAGTGGCTGTTCTGTAAGCTTTGTGAGTGCACCCTGTGGATAGACTAAGACTAAACAGGTCTAGAAGGGAATTGGTGAGGCAGCTATGTTTAATGCTGTCTAAGAGACAGCCTGCTATGTTGTCAGGACCCAGAGAGCAAATTTGTGTGATCTTGGAGAGTAAATTGTTCTGAGACCAGTTCTGTGCAATATTGGTTATTATTTCAGAGATTGCTAATATAGTTAAAGAAACTCTTATGATTAACTTTAGAAGTGGTGAATTTCAGTTCATGTGATCATAGGAGATACAAGGCTATTAGACCACATCCTGTGTATACCTTGCCGATAACCACCTTTTGGCTCTACCAACATTTTCAAGGAGGGCAAGGCCTGTACATCCCGGACTACACTATACTGTACCCATCCAATTGTCTTAGCTATGCTTGAAGGCAGAGTAACAGTGCTTGACATAGAAGAAGAGACTGTTCCAGAGCAAGGGAAGGCGTGAGGTGATAGATCTGTATCTCCATTTAGTTTTATTTACTCCTTGATGTGGATTCAGATCTCTTGTTCTAGTGCTGGCTGTAGTGTTTGACACATTAAGGAAACATGAGGTCTCAGATAATACACAAAGACAGTGGCAACCAACAAACACTGGACCTATCCCAGTTTGGTTTTGTCAGAGGAAGGTAATGGCCTATCAAGCTGGTAGACATTTTTGAGAAGGTAACCAAGGCAGTGAATAAAGGGAAAATGGTGTATGCCACCTACCTACATCTGGCAAAGGCATTTGATACAATACCCCACTCAGGTATTGTAGACAAACTTACTGAACTAGGCATAAACTCATACATAACATGATGGATTGCCAGTTGGCTCACATATACAAACCAAGAAATCAGGTTTGATGAGACCACCTCCACCAAGAAGCAGGTCAAGAGCAGAGTATCACAGGGCTCCATACTGGGCCCACTTCTATTTAGAATCTACTTCTCAATGGTCAAGGCTAATGTCAGTGGCCTCTGTCTCACCAAGTTATCAATGACTGCAACTTAGGAGCTATCATAAAATCCCCCCAAGAAACAAACATACTGCAAGAAGGTTTAACACAGGCAAGTGACTGCTGCCAAATCCATGGATTAAAACTCAATGCAAAGAAGTGCAATAGAGTGCATTTTGGGAAAATGTCAACCCAGGCAAAGTACTCTATTGATAAGACCCTCCTTAAGAGCTGACCTGGTGGTTAGAGATCTGGCAACATATGTAGACAGTAAGCTGGCCTTTGATCAACATGTAGCCAAGGTGGCAAGAAAATCATTCTACCTCACCCAACTTATAAGTAAAGGTATGGCTTCATAATACCACTCTACTCAACCATTAACAGATCCATCATTGAGTACAATACCCCCTTCAGCATGTACCTGATTAGGCATGGGCAACAGCTGGAATGTCCACAGAGGTTTCTCACCAAGAGAATCCAGGGTGTTAAAACTTTGTCCTGTATAGATTGCTTTAGAGCTCTGCCTATATACCCTGTCACCTACAGGTTGTTAAAAGGTGATCTCTGCTTGGCATGTAAGACATCCTTTGATCCAGCCTTGATGTTGATTTTCACATCCACAAAATGAACAGCGCCAGAAACACTAGATTCAGGGATTTAAACTTTGCTTGTGATGTAAATATAACATGCTGGCATGACAGATATTTGTCTCAAAGGATCCCCATGCTCTGGAATAGTCTCCCCATCTATGTGAAAAAGAGTCCATCCTTAACCCTGTCCAAACCATAACCTTGACCATTGGTTGGGAAATTTTAAATTCATCCCGGGGCTGGCCCCCATGTCTCTTATAGACGGAGGCTGACAGTAAACATTCCCTAACTAAAACTTGATGGGAAATAGGGCTGGTCTCCATGTCTTCTATAGACAGTGGCCAACTGCAAACATTTCCCTAACTAACATACCCCCTGTTTAACTTTTTAGCAACCTCCTAACTTACATACCCCTTCAATTTAGATGCACATGTTACAAAGGGACCCATTTGGATTGGGTTGCGCTGCTAAGCTTATAAATGTCTTGACGGTTGTTTAGCCTAGTATATATTTGTGAACTTGTAATAGGATCCCTGAGGGCACAGAAAGCAAGGCATATGTCATAGGTTCATAGGTATTTACTAGGCATGCAGTCTAGGAGACTATTGAGGAGCCTAGCCCAATTTCTCGATTTCCTCAAAACACATTCAGGTTAAGTGACTTGCTCAAGGTCCCACAGTAGGCAAATTGGAGCTGGGGGAATCAAGCCCTCTTCCATAGGAAACGGCTAGTTAACAGCTCATAGCCTTAATTTTCTCTGCTAACTACCAGGCTCCCCTCCAGGGTGTGAATATGACACTGAGAACAGGGAGAGTGTCTTCAGCCTTTCTTGATAGCTAAGATTTTTGAGGTCAAGAATTTTAGGAGCCTCTGCAGTCTTTCAAGTTTTTCTGTAATGGATCTGACTAGGGCATTAAGAGCTGTCCTTTGTGATTAATTGTAGTATGGCGAAGGATTTTCTAACTATGGTCACTACATGATGGTGAAAGGTGGGGGAGTCATCTACCCAGGTGCCCAGGTCTCTGATGACAGACTCAGTGGAGATAGGGTAGAGGGTATCATTGATGAAGTAGTTGGTAGCATTGTTTATCAAAGATGATAATAAATCTCTTAACATTTTGTTTGAGCCCTTTCTCAGAGCACTGTGGTTAATGCATGTTAGTTCCCCCTTGAAGGGAATTTGTATAATTTGCTGGTTTGACAGCTACAACCAACTTTCAGTCACTGGCAAATATAGTCAGCCAGAGATCATTGTTGTAAGTGCTGATGTCAAAGAAATATATGCCAAAAAGGATGGGGGCCAATGTGGACCCCTGAGGAATGCCCTTTTCCTTTACTGAGGATGCATTACTGACCCTGACAAGGTACGTTCAGTCCTTAAACCAGTTTGCAGTCCATCTTACCACATGGGGATCTGTGTTTAAGGCTATTAGCTTGTATACAATCACAAAGTGTATATGGTATCAAATGCTTTTACTAGATCCAGATAGGTAATGCGAACAGTGTGACCATTGTCCACAGCTTCCTGACCTTTTCAGAGAAGTTCACAACACTAAGGAGGCATGACCCTCCCTTAAGAAGTCCAAATTGTTGCAGAGCTAGCCTGATTAAATTATTTTACTGAATATATAGCGTGATTAAATTCTTAATGTCCAGGTTTATGAGGTTAGTGATGATGCGAGTCATGGCTTTGCAGGCGTGACTAATAAGGCTAATGGATCTGTAGTTGCTTGGGCCAGTGGTGGAGCCAGCCTTATGAAGGAGCATCACCACTGTTGTGCTCCATTGATTGGGAACATAGCCTGTGGCAAGCCAAAGGTTGCACAACTTAAGGAGGGGCTCAGCAAGGGCCTATTTCAGGCTGTTTATAAGGCAACCCAGAGATGCCATTGAAGATATGTTTTGAACAGTGATGTGAATTATTCCTTAGTTTTCTAATGCAGATGAAGAAGGACTTATAATTATCCTTAGCCTCAGAAGCATGCCTGTGTTCATGGAAGGCTTTCCTGGTCTTAAGAGCTGCCTTCAGTTTCTTAGCGAAGTGTTTTGTATTTTCATTGTGATGAGAGTTTTTGGACTCACCAGATAATCAATGCAGTTACTTCCTTCTGTTGTAAAGTTTATTTATGTCTACTGACCGCCAGGGATGTTGCTATTGAATTTGCCACTGCATTTAATCCTGGGGGGGGATAGCCTTATTAATTCATTTATCTAAATGACCATAAAGATCCTTGGCATAGGTGGCTACATATCTCATTTCCATTTAGAGTCTGGCATGGTAGAATTTTGCAGTTTCATCATACAGTTGTAAAATGTTTTTTTTTTTTTTTTGAAATCTCAAAAGAGATTGATGTTGGTAACTGTCAGAAGAAAAAAATTCAAACGAGTCACATCTGCCTCAGGTGATGAAAAACTTCTTTATTTGCAGCTAACCAGATTACAGCAGCATGTTGGCCAAGATAATCTCAATCTGATCAGCTTGTTTATTGACATCAACTTTTACACTTTCCTGTCACTAGCCAAAATAGCTTTTGTTACATTTCTAACAGTTGACAGTTGACTATGAAAAACATCTAGGATCACAAAATACCTCAGAAAAGAATGCTTTACCTCAAAACCACAGCTAGTGTAGAATGTTTACCTCAAAACCACAGTTAGTACAGAATGTTCAAAAAGGTACATAATACTTAGTTCAACAGTGGTAGCTGGAATTTTCCAGGACACACAGCTTGCCTCAGTAAATTAACTCTTACTCAGCCGTGCGTCCTTTCACCAAGCTTTCATTTAACTGCAATTAGCTTTCTTTATTCAGAAATATAGAAAACAGATGTTATTCAAGTTCATAAGCAAAATACATCTATCATAGGAAAGCCCATCTTTAATAAACATGGTTCAATGACCTTTTCTTACCAACACTTCAGCAAATAGCATATTCATTTTGCTAGATGGGAGAAAGAGACAAATAACAGTATGTTTTAAAACTTTTTCTCTTAACATTTCCCCCTCAAAACACTTTTATTTGTCTTTTATTTCAGCAATATATGGTAAAAACTAAGTTTTTCTTTGCATACATTACTTCATTTGCAAGACAAACTTTTAAACTTCAAAACATTTGCAAAAGTCACATTTCAATGTATTCACTTTCACCAGTCTGTTGCAACTGCTGGTACATCATTTTCGTAACAGCAGTATCAACCAGTCTTTATAGAAGACCTCTGATACAGGGTATACAACAGCAACCACATACCACCACGATAGCCACAGAGACTCCGACGGACACCAGGAAACTGCTGATGAGATGACTCCATTTTCCAAACCACACTTGTAGAAAGTCTGTAAAGGGATTATTTACCCCAGAGTTCTCTGCCAATTCTTCGGATAACATCTCCAAACCTTTCAAAGCTCGAGTGATGCTCCCATCAGGGGCAGTGTTATTCGGAATATATGTATAACAGAAAGTCCCAAACATCCTGCAAACACCTCCTTCTTTGGCCAGGAGCATATCCAACGCAATTCGATTCTGCCATGCCACCTGCGAAGTGGCCTCCAGTTGTTCAGCAATACCTTTTAATGCATCTTTGGTATAGTTCACAAAAACGCTGCTGGTTATAGTAAATGTAGTTGATCCAGTCCACATTCTTATTGGGTTGAATCCAGACAAAGATGGATGCAAAACCAGCCGCTATTTGGTTTATTGCTTTGTATTCATCAGGCACGCCTCTTGGTATACCAATGCTATCAATGTAGACACTGCTATCGAAGGATTGCTTCGGTGCCTCTCTTTTTCTCTTATTCAACCACCTCGGCTTTATTTCAGGTTCTCTTACGAAATTGCTTGCTGGAACTGGGAAAATGTAGAATGGCAGAATTAATTTTGCAAGTGCACAAGTTCCCTTCCAGGGAATCATAAGCCTTGATCTGAGTTTGTTGTCTCCACATAACCACCATACGTCTGCCAAACTATGAGTTTGGTTCTCCAGAAATGGATTTTCATTGCCATTCACAGTAACATTGCAATAATTCTGTCCCATATTGCCATAATTCTTTCCTGTGCCATCTCTGGAAATGCATATATACGAACCTGGATAGGAAATCGCTGTAGGCGGTTTCTCAACTTTGCTTATGACTGGAAAACGCTGAGTTTCATTTTTGCATTTATCTTCAGTTTTGTTGAAGAATAATTGTAACAGACACGTCAGATTACCTTCAGCTTGCATCAATGGGACTGTCGCTAGTTGCTGTTTATCTTCAGCACAAGAAACACAGTTCTCACGATGTGCCTCTCGGGTACTATATCTAACCCAAGATAACCATTCATTATGGTGTACGAATCCCGTCTCGAGTAACAACTGTTCTTCCTCTGTGAAGGCAAAATCTGCTTTACGTGTAGCATTTTTAAGGCTTTGCACTTTAAGTTGGAAAGTCCCGAAAGGATCAGTTCCAATTGGAAGAGACACTCCGATTCCATAAACTCCTGAATCACTTTCTTGTGGTGACACAATGGTTATAGTAATCACTTCAGTACCTTGGAAATGCGCAATTTTTATTCTTTGTTGCCTGCTTTTATCTTTCTCTGGTATCACTGCACCACTTGTTTCACATCCATTCACATCTGTTGACCACCAAACATTTGACCAGGAAGTACAGTCTCTATTGCACAAATATTTTGCACGAGTCAAGAAATCATCATTGTTCCATTTAGCACAGTCCAAAATTCCTTCACAAAGTTTCACCTTAAACACAGTAGTAACACCTGTTTGCACCTGCAGCACCACCATTCCTTTTTCTCTCACAACTATTCCTTCTCATATGGACATATTTACTTTCTCCACCAAAATCATCATCACGTAACAGTTCAAGTACCAGTTGAACATGGCCATCCTTCCTTTGTAGTCAGACTTTGCGTTCAGGGGTCTGGTGGAGTCTGACCAACATCAATGGTAGAAGGAAAAGTCTTAAGTTTTTTACAGTGGGTGATATGAATCCACGAAGTCCTGTCTGCGATCTTTACAGCCGTAGGTGTCGAGATAAGTACTTGATATGGGCCTTCCCACCTGGGGGATGACCAGTTCTTTCTCTTCACAATTCGGATCCACACCCAGTCCCCGGGTGCCACGCTTAACAAGGTTTCACTTCTGGAATCTGCAAAGGAGTCATTGGTTACAAGAGACTTGACATTTAGCAGCTTCTTCATATAATCCACCAGATCCTCACCCCCCTCACGTTCCGCTGGCAACAATACTTGCCACTGCGGGACGTAATATGGTCTCCCAAACAAAAGTTCAAATGGTGTAAGTCCTTTGTAGGAGGGTGAGATTCGCATGTACAGGAGTGCCAATGGAAGGCACGCAGTCCAGGATCTATGCGTTTCTGCCATCAGTTTGCGGAGTTTACTCTTCAGGACACCATTGCATCTCTCCACCAGTCCAGCTGACTGCGGATGGTAAGCACAATGGTACTTGAGATCAATTTGAAACACTTGACCCAACTTCTGAACAATCTGGTTAACAAAATGAGACCCATTATCACTGTAAATGCGTCTTGGTAAACCAAATCGGGGAATTATTTCTGTAGTCAAAAGCTTAGCTACTGTGTGTGCATCAGGATGCTTTACTGGAAAAGCTTCTACCCACTTAGAAAAAGCATCAATTATAACTAGGCAGAACCTTTTTCCCTCTGAAGGTGTCAACTCAATAAAGTCCATACAGAGTGTGTGGAATGGATATGGAGGGGTAGGGAATGCCTGCTGAGATTTTTTAACTCACCCCTGATCATGATACTTTGCACATAATAAACAAGATAAACAGAATTGCTTTGCATAAGTTGAAAATCCTTTACACCAAAACACCTTAGACACTATTTGAACCATTGTCTGTACTCCTACATGGGCAGGTCCATGGCTAACCAATGCAGCATACCTAAAAAGGTTTGAGGGTAATACCATTTTTCCATCTGATGCCCTATACAACCCATCCTGTTGGGTAATACCATATTTCACCCAACGACATTTTTCCTTCTGTGTTGTCAATGTTTGCATTACTTTTAGTGTCTCTAAGTCTAAGAGGTGTCCGGGCTCTAAATCATTGTCATGTAAAAGCAAATCATTTTCTTGAGCTGCCTTTTTTGCAGCCATATCAGCAAAAGCATTTCCCCTGGAGACAGGATCTTTTTTGTTAGTATGTGCGGAACATTTACATATCGCTATCTGGAGTGGTAATTGCACTGCATCTAACAACTGTAAAATTAAATCTCTGTGATTTATTGGTTTGCCTGTCGCAGTAACCATTCCTCTATTCTTCCATTGTTGAGCGAAAACATGTACAGTGGAGAAAGCATACTGACTATCTGTATAAATTGTCACTTTTTTACCCTCCCCTAAGGTGCAAGCTCGAGTCAAAGCCACTAACTCAGCTGCTTGTGCAGAATAAATGTTTGACAATCCTTTTGCTTCTAAAACTTCAGTTTCTGTGGTGACAGCATACCCTACTAGTGTTTTCCTACAGTGTCCTTCTTTGCTGATCCGTCTACAAACAAAACGAGATCAGAATCTACCAACGGAATATCCCGTTAAGTCTGGTCGGGGAAGTACTTTGTCATGAATGCTTGCTAAACAAACATGTGGAGTACCTTCTTCTGGAGTCGGCAAAAGTGTCGCCGGATTAAGAGTAGTACATCTTTCTATGGTCATATATGGCTGTGTCAGCAGCACTGTCATACATGACAAATGTCGACTAGGAGATAAAAAGGTTATCTTATCTTGCAAAAGTATAGTAGCTACTGAATGTGGAACTCGCAATTTTAATGGGTGAAACAAAACTAATGATGCTGAGGCTTGCACTGCCATGGCGGCTGCCACTTCAGCTTGAACACAATGCGGCAATGCCCTTGCAACAGGATCTAATCTGGAGGAATAAAAAGCTATCGGTCTCTGTTTATCCCCATGTACTTGTACCAGAACCGAAGTCATATATCCTCCCTTACAATCAACCATTTGTACAAACTGCTTAGAATAGTTCGAAAAACCCAAAACAGAGGATCCTGCTATCAATTGCTTAATTCTGTTAAATGCTTGTATTGCCTTATCTGTCCACTGTATATTACTTTTAGCTGCCATGGGAGTGTCATAGATCAGTGCGGTCAATGGCCCTACTTCTTCAGCATAATTAGGAATCCAACTTCTACAAAAATTAGTCACACCTAAAAATGACATCATCTCCCACTTAGTCGTGGGCATAGGTGCTTCAAGAATTGCTTGTTTTCTTTTATTTTCCAATTGTCTACCTTCCTGCAAGATTAAATAACCCAAGTACTTTGCTTGTGCTTTCCACAATTGTAACTTCTCTTTATTTACTTTATGTCCTTGCTCAGCTAAAAAACTAAGAAGGGCAAGGGTATCCCTTTTACAACTTTCCTGCGTGGGTGAGGCCAATAAAATATCATCCACGTACAACAGGACCTGGCTTCCCTCTGGGGGAACAAACTGAGCTAAATTCGCAGCCATTTCTTGTGCGAATATTGTCGGACTCTCACAATAACCCTGTGGCAATCTGGTGTATGTGTATCTTTTACCTTGGAAAGTGAATGCAAACCAAAATCTACTCTCCTTATGTAATGGTATGGAGAAAAAGGCATTGCTTATATCTATGACAGAAAAATATCTGTGCTGAGGTAGTAAATCATTAAATAGTGTATAGGGGTCAGGGACCACCGGTGGTCTTGGGATCACAGCTGAATTAACTGCATGTAAATCCTGAACCAACCTCCAGGACCCATCCGGTTTCTTTACAGGAAACAACGGAGTATTGCAGGGTGAATCTGGGCATTCAACAAGAATTCCTACCTGTTTTAGCTGTTCAGTAACTGGTTTAATTCCTTCCTCCGCTTGTTTACTTAACGGATATTGGTGCGAACAAGGTCTAAAACCTGACTTTGCAGTTATACAAACTTCACCTGCTGTTTTCATTAATCCTACATCTCCTTTACCTTTTGACCATAAATCTACAGGCAAGGCACTTAATACACTATCTTCCTCTTGAGTTAGGAGGATTTGTCATGCCATTTCTGTTTTGTCATCCCTGAGGTGCACACTTGGTCGTGCCCAAGTCACCCAATTTAATCTTTGTACCTGGATCTGTTGATCTTTTAACTGACTTTCAGACATTGTGTCCCAAATCGTTACCTTTTTCGCCAAATCTACCCAATGTGTCCCCACTGCTTTAGTAACTGAAATATGCGGTCTATAACTTGAGCGATATAAAGAACTCATTTTCTTAGTCAAAGTACAGGTTACTACTGTATTACCTTGCGTATCCCAAAACATATCATTCAGAATTATCCTTGCACAGTTGTGCTTAAAGAATTCTTTTTCAAATTCTTTATCCGGACCAAGGGCCTTATAGAACATTGTACAATGTAAGTGCGCCGCAACCTGCGGTGACCCGCTCCTAGATTTACTTAGAGCTAGATTGATCGACTCTGTATCAATCCTCCCCGGGCCGTCTGAAATCAAGTCTAGGCTATACCAGTAAAACAAGTCTTGTACTCCCTGTACTACTAAGCCATCCGCTAACCTTTTTGCCTCAATACCTGTAGGTGTGGGAATTGCCGCTATTCCAAACACATGCATCAAATCTCTTCCTAGCAAATTAACTGGACAAACTTTTGATATAATTACCCTACACCTAACAGTTTGGTTTGTTTGCGGATCTGTGAACAGTAGAGGATGAGACAGTGGTTCCTTATAAATTTTCCCGTTTGCCGCTTTTACAAGGACAAACTCATCTGTTTCGCAGTTCAGAGGCAGAACTGCTGGACCCAAAAGTGTACGCGATGCACCTGAATCACATAAAAACTCCACTTTCTGTCTCTCAACCAAAAACTCTATCATGGGTTTCTGATCTAGATGCATAGCAATACCCAAATTTGCCAGGTTTATGACTTCATAGTCACAATCCCACCCTTCCATTAAAGTGTTCTGACATTCATCGCAGAGAGTGTCTGCCTCTTCATTATCCCCATAATGAAGATGGCGCCTTTCTTTACTATCATATAGTCATGCGGAGCCCTTGTTCGTAAGCTGTGGGGTATGTTGCCACTCTTCACAGTCGGCAGCGAAGTGCCCACATCTACCGCATTTAAAACATTCTCCACGTTTTAACCTTTCCCTATAGGCTGAATGTCCACCCAGTTCATTTAACGTGTCCCATTGCGGGGCCCCACGTTTTTTTACGCCACCACGGCGCCCTTGCCCCCTTTGATCCTGTACTAAGAATATACCACCATCATCCCCTACTGCCAACACTTGTACTTTCTTTTTCTTTTTTAGATTAAAATGTCACTCAGCATGCCGTGCATATTCAAACAAAGGCTGCAGTCTACATGTTCTGTGATCTACCATGTGCTTAGTAATAAAACTACTTATCGGAGCCTTACAACCTTTAAGGAAAGCATTCTTTAATTGCTGTTCATACGGACTATCATTAGTCTGATCCTGCGGAATCATCATTCCACAATGGTTATTGAACACTTCTGTCAGTCTTACAGTATAATGATCTACAGATTCATCATCATTTTGGAGGCACTGATTTATTACTGTCCAATCTGCTCTTGGACGCCACTTATCAGAAATTCTTTTTAACAGATCAGTGACTCGCGTATCTAACACCCCAGAATTATGCTTTAATGTAGTGCCATCATCTGCCTTACATGTCCAAGTACCACAAACTAAGTGCCAATCTGGACCTAAGATTTGTCGCACTACTTGTTCTACTTCAAAACCATTTAGATGATAACTTAAACGCATACCAACTATGTCCTCAGAAAACTTTTGAAAATTAACCTTGGGATGAGGAATACCATCCGTAGCTCGTTTTATATCCTCTCTAGCCCAGGGACGATAAACTAAAATAGTTGGTTCTTGTCCAACATCTCCTGCTTGTGGGTTTGCAACTTGTATTAAGGGAAGAGCTTCTGAATGGTCAGAAAGTTTAATAGCCCAACGTCCTTGCCCTGCTGGTCCTGACCTTAACTGCATAGGTTTGTCTACCTGTTGCAAAGCAACTTTAGGTACTACGGGAATTTGTGGGTAAATTGGAGGGGTAACAACATTTCCTTGAGCAGCTAATAACCCACCCTGCTGTACAGATCCCACATCTTCAGACTGATATTGAGGAGGTTCCCCCGGTATGGCAGCAGCAATTTCACCATACGGTGGGGCGGTTACCTGCCTTTGTACTGCACAAACTGTATGCTCATCCTCCTTATCTAAAAATAAAGCTACTTTTCCACTTGGCACCAGTGATCCCTTTTGATTTATTTTCTCTTTTTCCTGACACTGTTTTTCTTTTATAGCTTGTTTATTTGCTTCTTCTAACCATTTTTGTGCTTGGGGAAATCCCAATTGTCTTTGCTTTTTAGTTCTAGTTCCTGCATCCTTTTTTAAATCTCTAACCAATTTTGCACAGGCATTCTTATTCAGTGTACCATCAAAATCATATTTCAACTTCCACTTCTTCAAAAATTTAACATTATTTTTGTTTAAACTTTTCATATACTTAGCATCAACATTTAAACAGGCATCACTCTCACACTTGCAGCAACTTGAACCCATGTTTTCCTAGATTTCTTATTTTAGGACTGTATATTTTAGGACTGCATCAAACTTATTTTTACAGGGCTTATTACAAAATGGGGCTATCTTAACGGGGATCCTAACAAAATAACAGGTAATCCTAACAAAATAACAAGTAATCCTATTAAAATAATCTTAACAATTATTCCTACCCACCCTTAACTAAAAATAAAACCCCTGTCGACAAGGTTAAATTAAATTAAAAGAAAAATTTATTTTTCATCCTACCTGAACCAGATGAGACTCCGTTTCACCTTTTGGTTCGGAAACCGTCCCTCAGATAGGGATCAGAGAGCGGCCGGCCTCTTTCCAATGACAAATCAGTCGGAGGGCTTTCCGTCGAGGGAATCTTAAGATAAGAAACCCTCACCTGCGCAGGTTTTTCGGTCTCTCTGTCGGTCTGATCCGTAGCTTCATAGAGGTTTCCGGTCCGAAGGACCAAAATGTCAGAAGAAAAAATTCAAGCGAGTCACATCTGCCTCAGGTGATGAAAAACTTCTTTATTTGCAGCTAACCAGATTACAGCAGCATGTTGGCCAAGATGATCTCAATCTGATCAGCTTGTTTACTGACATCAACTTTTATACTTTCCTGTCACTAGCCAAAATAGCTTTTGTTACATTTCTAACAGTTGACAGTTGGCTATGAAAAACATCTAGGATCACAAATTACCTCAGAAAAGAATGCTTTACCTCAAAACCACAGCTAGTGTAGAATGTTTACCTCAAAACCACAGTTAGTACAGAATGTTCAAAAAGGTACAGAATACTTAGTTCAACAGTGGTAGCTGGAATTTTCCAGGACACACAGCTTGCCTCAGTAAATTAACTCTTACTCAGCTGTGCGTCCTTTCACCAAGCTTTCATTTAACTGCAATTAGCTTTCTTTATTCAGAAGTATAGAAAACAGATGTTATTCAAGTTCATAAGCAAACTACATCTATCATAGGAAAGCTCATCTTTAATAAACATGGTTCAATGACCTTTTCTTACCAACACTTCAGCAAATAGCATATTCATTTTGCTAGATGGGAGAAAGAGACAAATAACAGTATGTTTTAAAACTTTTTCTCTTAACAGTAACAGTGGGAGAGAATGTTGTAAGGGTAAAGATAACCAGTTGGTAATCAGACTTAACTGACTGACCAGCCATGAGCAAGGAGCAGGCCATAGCTGAGTTTGTGAGAACAAAGTCCAGGATATTTAAGCACCTGGTGGGTTATGGACAATTTGATGCAAGAAACTCTTGTTCACTCAGTCTAAAAAACATTGTGCATGCCTGAGTTTAGAAGCAGAATCTCTAATAGGGATGCTTTCGAGGAATGCTAGGAATGTGTCATGGTCATATGGAACCATGTAAGGAAACCTGTAAAAAGTTACAAGTTGAAGGCCCTAATTATCTGATGTAAGCTGGAGTTCATTGAGCTCTGTTGGAGGGTCATTGGGTATTATTTTGGTGGGGATAAAATCCCTGATGTAAACTGACACCCTACACCATTTCCAGTGGGACTGAAAGCATGATAGGTACAGAAACCAGGCACAGGGGGTGCTCTCATTGCTTTTAAACAAATGTGGATTCCTTCCAGATGTAAAAGTGCCTTCAGATTAGGCAGTTTTTTTTATTAAGACTCCTGGCATTGATGTTGCCTAGTTTATGATTTGTTGGTTAGGTTGGGATGTTCATTAGATGAACACCGCCTAAAAAGGCACTGTGGGAGTACCAGAGACTTTGTCCAGTACTTGGAAGTACTTGCATGAAAGGTGTAGAACATTCTTAGCTAAGCAAGGACTATCAATCATCTCATCCAAGGGAGACATATACTTGGGCCCCCTGGAATGGTATCAGCTACTTAGCCAGTCGCTGAAACCAGTTCCTTAAACCTAGGCATCGTTTTCTGTGAGGGAAGAATGCTTCTCAAGACAAGAGTCTTATCCCTTAATGTAAGCATGTGTAGCAAGTTCCAGCAAGTCCTTCTGCATGTCTGTCATGGGTTTTCATGCCAGATCATTCATTTCGGTATGGATTAAATCATGTCATAGTTACACTTACAGGAGGAGAGAGTTTTAAGGGGTCTTGAAATATCAGCAATCCTAGCTCCTTAGACAGCTAACTGTAAAGGTGTCCTTGATCAGCTTGGTAAGTATGGAATTGGGGTGCCTAACATTGGAGTCACCAATCACTAGGGTGCTTCCAGAAGGTGTTTATTCTTTGTTAGGCAAAGTTGTGTTTTGTTTTTTGTATCAAGTTGAAGGGGTACATGTAATAGATGTATTTGAGGGGGGTTGTTATAGGAGGCTTAGGTAATGATTTTGTAATATCATAAGGGTATGACTGTTTTCCTGTGATAGTTTGAGGATGTTGCATTCGTAAAAATAATGTTCACTGCATGCATGGGACTATGAGAGGGCTACTTCAGTTTTGAGAGATCTATCTTTTATACCTTTTGCAGATGGAATCTCCTTGGTTGAGCAAAGGTTCCTTTTCAGTGATCACGTGGCAGTTGTTACATTACCTTTCAATACTAAGTGCTATAAGGCTGACAATTGGGGAGAAGGGAAGGAAAGGTAGACTGCTGTCTCTGCATGCTGGCCAATGGTATTATTTATAACTTACTGGGGGAAGAAGATGTGGGAAGGAAGGCCAGAGGGAGATTACACAGTCGGAGTCCATAGGAAGAAATGCATAGACTTGTGTAGCAGGACTGTGCAGTTCCATGCAGATCAGTGCAAGCAGTTAAAGCTCAGGGCTAATTGGCACCAGTCATGTAAGAGGGGAAGGAGGAAGGATTTTTTTATGCTGAAGACCAAGGCAAAAACTTCACTTTAACATACAAACCCTATTCAGCTACAGCTGTTGTGGTATCAGTATAAAGGAGACAGCAATAATAAAAACCAGTGAAAAAACAGTAATTTGGCCACTTAATGTTGGGCTACACAGAAGTAGCAGCAATCAATGAACTGTCATTACAAAAAAGTGCTTCAAGATGGCCCTCACACCAGGCCTGAAACAGACTAGATGAAAACAATTCAGATGGTGAAATTAAGTGGAAAAAGCAGTCAAAACAACACAAATTTCACAGGATTACATAAATGAATTTAAGTGTGGTACAAATAATGCTGGAAATTTAAAAAAATAACTTCCCCGAGTTAATTAAGGAATATGAAATGCTCAGAGTAGGTTTTGTAACATTTCAAGCAGGAGCAAACCACTGCAGCTACCTGAAGACTTTGTTATAAAACAGCAAGAATGCTTAGAAGAACTCAGTAAAAAGTAGGCAATAAAATTTAAAGAACAATGAAAAAAGCTGCTGTAATTTGACCACTTTGTGATGAGCTATTCAGATGTAGCAGCAGTGTGTGTGCACTTTAACTGCACAATCGCCTCTGCTTCAGCATGGCCTCCCCACCTGCTACAATCACTGTGGCTGTGTGCAGCTGATCTCGGTATACAATATCTAGTAAAAAGTAAAGACCAATTAAAAAAAAATGGCTGTAATTCAGCCACTTAGTGCTGGGCTACCCAGAAATAGCAGCATTCTTTGTACTCTCACTATGCTTCAAAGTGACTCCAATACTAATCTAGAATGAAGCCAGCTATAAATCATGCAAACAGTGATATTAAGTGAAAAAAGCAGTCCAAACAATATAGACTTGGCTGCAATTGCTAAATGGATTTAAAGATCATGTGCAGTGCGAAAAAAGAAAATGCAGAGCTTGCATTCTGTTCCGCCATGATAGTAAAGCTTGCAGGTCGTTAGTGGTTGTTCAGTTTCTATTTATTACATAAAATAGCATTTTTTGTGAAAAGTAGAACTTGAAAGAAGTGGAGAATCAAAGCTCACGCTGTTGGCTTCTGTGCTGTATCACTGTGATGGATGTAATGTAGTGCTGCCTGTCGGGGGTTAAGTCTCAGGTTCCAGCTAGCAGTAATGTTAATCACATTTCCACTTCCCTTAATGAAGAGCAAGTACCAATAAAATGTAGAAGAATGGAAATGTAGGGTCAGTGTCCATTTTTATTTATTTATTTTTAAATCACTGTTTTGCTCATTTTTGCAAAGTGTTTTCCACCAGCACGTATGTCTTCAACATTAAAGACACAGTTCAAGCCCTCGATAACCAGACAACGGTAATATTTAATGAATACAGTTGTATTCATTGAATATTAACCTTGTAGAGGTGTCTAGTGTTTGAGTTCATGTGTACATGTTCTCACACACACACACACACACACACACACACACACACACACACACACACACACACACACACACACACGCGTATATGGTGTGTGTTTGGATTCATGTGTTCATGTATGAGATTGAGATACTATCTCAGTCGGACTTTCCCAGTGACCAAATGCCAAATAAGTAAATATATAAAAAGTCCTTACATGCGAGCTCTCACTCACACATACACACACATGTGTATGTATGTATATATATATATATATATATATATATATATATATATATATATATATATATATATATATATACTACCTTTCAGCTCCAGGCCCTTGAGGTCCTTAATGTAACACTGATCACACTAATACTTTTGTGATATTCTGTGACCATCATCATCACTTGCATAAATTACTCTGTTTTAAAAAAAGTTTGGAATATTTAGTAGCTGAGTTTCCTTCGCTGGGAATACCCGTTTCTGTGGTGTTGTAATTGCATTCGGTACTAATGCTGTGTTTTATATTTTGAGTGATGTATGGGACAGTTTTTTTGCAGCGTTTTATATTTTGAGTGATGTATGGGACAAAAACATATTTTGGACTGCCAAAATATCACAGGTGATGGAAATGGAAGAGCTTGCCATATATTGTAGCATTTGGCCTAGTTCAGTTATTTGTAGAATGAGCAGACTCAAATTGTTGTGAGGGGTGCAGATGCCTGTGTAGTGTTTCATCCAGTGTTGCGGTCACTAAAATGAATATCCTTTTCACACTTCATGTATAAGGTGGGTGTGATAAGTGATATAGGGCAGCATTAATCAGCTACTGTAATATATTTCCATTTGTTGTTTTTGGTCATAGTTTATGTTGTTCAGGATTAAATAAAATAATCTTTTGGCTTATTGAATATTCCATTGGGAAGCTATTGCCTGATAAGCCTACTGAAATTTAATTTTCTTCTGCTGAGCAAACACTGAAAATTTTGGGCTGAATTCATAAATGTTATTACAGGGTATCCATGATGTGTACATCTCAAGGTAACCTTTCTGAATTCAACGACGGCACTACCATGGTGCATTTGCACAAAGACATGTAGCAATGATGTGGGCTCTCACAGTGGCTGTGCTGTATGCTAATGAGTAAATCCCACTTTATCCCAGTCCTACCATGGATTATTGCCTATGTGACAGATACTTACTTTCTGTTAATTTATTCTTTTGGATTTATATACCTTACTGTTCCTTGGACATCAGCTTACTGTGTTTCATAATCATTTAAATAATAGATGTTAAGTTGTCTATCTCGCCTTCATTCTTGCTGGATGGGTCGGCTCCGACTTGGCCACTCTAAAAGCTCGAGAGTTGGTTCCACCGGCTCGAGGCTCCCCTTATATCCCACAATGCTAGGCGTGAGTTACCTCAGATCTCGTTTGCCGCTACAGCGATCGAGGTGTTGGTTTTCTACCGGCTTCTTGGTAAGTGACTTTCAAGTAAAGTTAGTGTACTTAAACCCCTTTAGTTTTAATTCTAATACTTGTTTCCCTTAGTTTAGTGGAATTTTCTCCATTTTCTCTTAAAATCCCATTTTTTTCTCAAGAACTTATAAGTTCTTCCCTCGGGCCTTCAGGCCTTCTTCCCATTCCCTAGTGAGTGTGTGTGCTGTGTCTCTTAATTTAAAACCTTGTTAGTAGTTTTATTTTTTGAGTTTAAAATAAGGTAGGGTGTAATCAGGGTGTTTGACTGTGTGTGTGTGTGTGTGATTACACTTTATAAAATGTCTAAGGACACAAAGGTCTCAGGCTTCAAGAAGTGTGATGCGTGCTGTCAGAAAATGTCTCTGACAGACGGTCACACTTCTTGTGTCTACTGCCTGGGACCTTTGCACCTGCAGGACTCCTGTGCTGTTTGCCATGGCTTCAGTCCCAGGGTCCTGCAGGAAAGAAAAAACAAATTAATTCTAAGAGGTTTACTCAAACCTGAGGACTCCCTTACTGTCTCTTCGGGGAAGCCCTCCAAGGTTGCTAGGTCCTCGGCTCCAGCTACTGAGCCGAGACCTAAGGCTACTAAACCTCCGTCTTCATCGGCTCCGGCTGGAGCCGATGAGTCTCAATCCACAGTTTCTGTGGTTCCCTCGGCTCCGGCTGGAGCCGAGGTATTAGAAATTCCCTTGTCGGCTCCGACCGGACCTTCGGAGCCGACATCTAGGAAGAGATCTAGGTCACCATCCCTTGGCTCCATTCATTCGGCTCCAGCATCTCCTCTGCTGTCTGAACGGAGCCATAAATCTCACTCCTCTAGGTCATCGAGGCTGTCGGACCATGACCTTCAGAGGGTAGTGAGTCGACTTCTTAAGTCCGAGGCACTGGCCCAAATGCTTCAGAGCCCGACTCATCAGTCGATGCCTGCCCCTGTCCATCAATATGTTCCTCCTCCGACTCCGTTGAGCTCGGAGCCGGGGTGTTTCGGAACCGAGACTGTGGTAGCATCGGAGCCGATACAGATGTCTTCGGCTCCGCTGCCGGCTCGATTTCTTCTTCGAAGAATCTCGGCGCCGACTTCCCTCGTCGGCTCCGAGGGTGAGTGGCATCGGACCCTTGTCCGACCCGCTCTTCCTCTCGGAGCTTCGGGCGCTGGTGAGTTTGGCTCCGACATCGCCTCGAGCCATCACTGTCGGTGCCGAGGGAGGTTCTCAGCTTCTCGGAGCGGGACCTCTGGCTCTGCCTGACAGGGGTGCTCGAGGTCATGCGGAGTGTGTTAGAACCTGGCTCTACTCCACAGTCGGCTCCGCCCCCTCCTCACGGTGCCTCAGGTCAAGTCGACTCACTCCCTCATCCCGGACCGCAGAGAGCCAGCTCCTCAGGAACCCCTGTGGGATCTCATCCTCTTCCGAGGCCTCTCCTGATTTGGCAGAAGAGCCCCCTCGGAAGAGAAAGTATAAGAGGAAACACATTGACTCACCTGAGTCCGTCACCTCTGACACAGATTTAGAGGATTCCGAGGGTTCCCCCCGTTCCCCTTCTGAAGATGTCTCTTTTGCAGACATTCTAGAAATCCTCAAACAGAGGGGAAATTGGCCAGCCCTCAACCCTTCGGAGGATGAATCTGTGTACCTTGAGGCGTTTGGCTCTCGTCCTTCCACCTCCTGGGTGTCTCCCCCCTTTGACCCCCTCATGCAGGTGGTAGCTAAAAAGGCATGGACGGCTCCTGATTCAGTAGACCCCACTCCCAGGAGACCCTCAAAATTCATAACGGCACCAGCAGACAAACAGTTCTTGACAAAAGGAGTATCTGTGGATGCTATGGTGGTTGCTGCTGCCACTAAGAAGGAACTAGCTGATCCTTCAGTACCTGTCCATCCACCTAACAAGGAATCTAGGTCCATGGACAGGTACGGGAAGCGGATGTTCTCGTCAGCGACATTTGCTATGCGTTCGCTGAACTACCTATGCCATTTTACTCATCTTCAAAGGGACTTGATCAAAGAAGCGAGTGACATGTTGAAGGATCCTACAGCTGCGGGTTTTCAAGATAAGATGAACACTCAGCTGGCTACCCTGAACTCCATAGCTAACTCCTCCATGCGCCTCCTTTCTTATGCGGCTGATGGAGCGAGCAGGGCCGCAGGGACAGGTGTGGCCTTACGTAGGCATGCCTGGATGCGGCTATGCAATTTTGCGGACCCCTTTAAAACGTCTTTCACTAATTCTCCATTCGATGGATCATCTCTCTTTGGTCCTCAAGTGAAAGAAACCTTGACAAGGTGCGAGACTGATGGCAAGACTCTTTCTGCCGTCGGAGTCCGTTTTTCTACTCCTTCTAGGCCTTACCCCAAAGGCCAGAAAAGTGGGAAAATGTGGTTCCATAAACAATCTCAAGGGACTTCGCCTGACACACAAAGTCGGTTCCCCGCCAGAGGCAGAGGCGGGAATAACAATGGTAGACGTCGCCCTCGAGGCAGGGGGGGTTCGCAGAACCAGGGCAATCGAGAAGCCTTCTCTGATAAGCCCTTTCAGCATCCCTGAGGTGTTGCCCGACTGCCCACCTTCGGAGGCAGTCGGGGGAAGATTGTCACTGTACCCAGAAGCCTGGCTATCCCTGACTCAAGACAAATGGGTACAGTCCATCATTTCGAAGGCTATTCCATTCCGTTTCTTCGCATTCCAAACCAATCAAAAAATCCCTTCCAGATGTTCCACCCGCTCAAAGGGATCTAGCGGTTTTGGAAATTTCAAAGCTGCTTGCGAAAAGAGCAATTCAGCCAGTTCCAGCAGACCAGCAAGGATCCGGAATCTACTCAAGGTTCTTTTTAGTTCCAAAGAAAACAGGGGACTGGAGACCAATTTTGGATCTCAGTATCTTGAACAGATCAGTCAAGAAAACAAGATTTCGGATGGTCACGCTGCAGTCCATCCTTCCCCTATTGGGAAAAGGAAACTGGATGTGCTCTATAGACCTTTAGGATGCGTACTACCACATAAAAATGAACAGACGCTCCAGAAGATTCCTCCGCTTCAGGCTGGGAACCAGTCATTTTCAATTCAGGGCCCTGCCCTTTGGTCTCACCACTGCCCCCCGGGTGTTTACCAAATGCATGGCAGTGGTAGCTTCTCACCTGAGACAACAAGGATTCTAGGTGTTTCCTTATTTGGACGACTGGCTCCTCACAGCTCCCACCAAGCTTCTCCTTCTGATGGCCAGGGATTACACTTTTCGCATTTGTCAAAAGTTAGGCATTTCAATAAATTGCGAAAAGTCTGTTTTGTCGCCTTTTCGTACTATTATCTTCATAGGCGCAAATCTAGACACAGTAGACATGTCTGCGAGAATAACAGATCAGAGAATAACAGACATACACAAACTGGTCTCACTCCTTTTCAACAACAACAGAATCAAAGCCAGGTTAGTTCTGAAAGTGTTGGGAATTATGGCGGCGGCCATACCTCTGCTTCCATTAGCCAGATACCACATGAGAATCCTTCAATGGATGCTCTTTACACAATGGTCATACCAGCAACTTCCAATGTCCCACACCATTATGATCACGCAGGCGTGCAGAAATCATCTCATGTGGTGGATGTCTTCCCCTCAGCTCTTATTGGGAAGACCCTTTGTTCCTCCCTCCGGTTGCTACTCTGACAACGGACGCCTCCCTGATCGGGTGGGGGCATTATCAGGGCAGGACGGTCCAGGGCACATGGCAACCAGACGAATGCCACTTGCACATAAATGTTCTGGAGATGAGAGCAGTGCTTTTAGCGTTTCAAGCCCTTCAAGACTCTCTTCCCTTGGGAACGATTGCAATCCAGACAGACAATATGTCTGTAGTGTGGTACATCAACAAACAAGGCGGAACCAGGTCCTACCCCTGTGTCGAAGCTCTCAGATTGTGGCAATGGGCGATTTCTTCTCAGCGGTTTCTGATAGCAACGCACATCCCGGAAGTCCAATCAAATCGCGGACAAGTTGAGCAGAGCTATCCTCATGCCTCACGAGTGGTCTCTGAAAGACTCTGTTGTGAGAGAAATTTTTCTCAAGTGGGGTCAGCCTTGCTGCGATCTTTTGCTACTCCCCAAAACAAAAAGTGCAGAGATTATTTCACTCTATTCCCTTTACCAGGCCAACCCAGCAGAGACGCTCTAGTCCAAGTTTGGCCCCGGGGACTTCTGTATGCATTTCCTCCCTTCCCACTAATCTCTCAAGTGATACAGAAAGCTATCGCTCAGAAGGCCTCGTTGATCCTCATTGCTCCTTACTGGCCTCGACAGGTGTGGTTCCCCTTTCTACATCAATTTCTATTGAGCGACCGTGGCATCTGGACCTGGCTCCAGATCTTTTGATCCATCAATCGGGTCAGTTTCATCGCTCCCTGCCCTCTCTGAACCTCACTGCTTGGTTCCTCCAGTTCCAACCTTAGCCAGGCTTCCTCAATTATCTCACTCTGTTCGAGATATTTTGATAGCTTCCCATAAATCTTCCACTCGGAAGATTTATTTGAGTAAGTGGAAACGCTTCACATATTGGGCTCAAGGAAGGGACATAGATCCTTTCACTGCTTCCATCCAAATAGTCCTTGATTTTCTAGCTGAACTCTTCCATGCAGGTTCATCTCCTTCTACTCTTAAAGTTCAATTGGCAGCTATTTCTAACTTTCATGTGGGTATTTCTGAGTCTGCCTTAATGTCCCACAAGCTTTGCAAAGCCTTTTTGAAAGGAGTTTTTCTTCTCAGACCTCCTATAAGAAATCCTCCTTCTCCTTGGGACCTAAATTTAGTTCTTACTTCTTTGATTCTTTCCCCTTCGAACCTGCAGCCTCCTGTTCTTAAAATTGCTATCATGGAAGACTCTCTTTCTGGTAGCTATTACTTCAGCTAGAAGAGTTTCAGAACTTCATGCACTCAGCTGTCGACCTCCTTATCTATTGTTCCATAAGGACAGGGTATCCTTACGAACCAACCCGTCCTTTTTGCCTAAGGTAGTCTCGACGTCAAATCTAAATCAAAGCATTGACCTCCCTGTCTTTTTTCCAGAATATTCCAATAGGTCTAAACAAAAATTACACTGGCTAGATGTTCATCGTCAGTTGAGGTACTATTTGGATAGAACAAAACAATTCAGAAAATCTGACCAACTGTTTGTCTCCTATGCAGAAGGCAGAAAGGGACTTTCAGTTTCAAAGGTATCATTATCTAGATGGCTTACATCTCTGATTTCCCTTGTTTATGAAATTAGACACCAAAAGCTGCCTAATAAACCTAAGGCCCATTCCACCAGAGCTTTGGCTACTTCTTTAGCCTTCCAAGACAGACTGCCTATTGACACCATTTGTGCAGCGGCTACTTGGGCTACTCCTCACACTTTCATTTCTCATTATAAGTTGGATTTAGCTTCTAGGCATAGAGCTAACTTTGGTTCCACTGTTCTCAGGAGTCTGTTCCGTTAGGCCACCCGGGACAAGGTGCTAGGGGCTGGTCCCATCCAGCAAGAATGAAGGCGAGATAGACAACTTAACATATAGAAGTTATGTTCTTACCATAACGTTCCATGTTAGTTGTCTTCTTCTTGCCTTCTTCTTGCGCCCCACCCTCCTTCCCCCTGGCCTGGACAGACCTAGAGGAGTTGTGATTGTGACCTCTCTTTCTACCACCTCTTTTATTAGGCATATGCTGTTGTGCATATTTCCTGGATGAGGATATAGGTCACCCTTCTTTCTCCCTGGTTTTAGAGGTGGACTTTGTTTATAGTTATTCTGATACTATTATAAGCTGGGGTTAGCTTACAAACGAGATCTGAGGTAACTCACGCCTAGCATTGTGGGATATAAGGGGAGCCTCGAGCCGGTGGAACCAACTCTCGAGCTTTTAGAGTGGCTGAGTCGGAGCCGAGGTCGGCTCCGAACCCATCCAGCAAGAAGAAGGCGAGAAGAAGACAACTAACATGGAACGTTATGGTAAGAACATAACTTCTATTTAACTAGCATAGAAAATAATAATCCTTGATGGATTAGAGTTACACATTCACTTAACATATCTGTTTAACAGTCATTGGATGTGATGCTTTCATATTGAGCCAACCATCTTATTCCCTGTAACTGCAAATATTAAACCGTAAATGCTGCCAGGCAGCAATGTTAACCAAGGTTTGTATTATTATGTATAGCTGTAGTCCTAAGAATTAGTTCCATGAGAAGAAATTATTCTTTAGGCAACATTATTGTTAGACTTTATTATATAAATATTCAGTCCACTTTCATGGCTTATAAATTATTTATATTATTCTAATTGTAGCTCTCTGCTGGAAAGGGCATTTTACCCTATTTCACCTATCCATTTAACAAAATGGAAGAAATAAATACTGTGAGTCTTAGTTATTTGCATAAATCCCACAATGAGCAATGAGGAGTGCATACACTTTATCATTCTTTTTGGATAATATATAAGAAAGTTTGGGCCAGTGTAAGGCCAAGTATTGTTTGCCGACACATTGAGGACTGTAAGTGATTGAAATGCTGGCGAATCACATACTTGATGATATGCACAGTTTCAGTGTTACTTTATCCAGTCACCTCCAACTGAAGCATTCCAGCAAAAGTCAGAAGCCTTGTCTCATCAAGCAGTTATGCTGAGACAGGGAAATGCCTCTGGTTAAGTAGTTTGTCAACTTATCCAGAATTAGTTTGCTGGGGTTGGATTCTGAAAACGCACATCTCACCGATTTGATTATAGCATTGGGTGAAGTGTGGATAGCACAGGTAATATAGATTGAGTTGTATATGTGAGGTGGAACTTTCCATCTGGCCATGTGCTGTAGGTCACTGAAATGTGGAATTTGCCATGTGTGAACATGTCTGCCTGTTGGTAGCAACAGTTAAGTCGATTTTTCAGTGTAGGGTTTGATAGGCACCACAGATTCTGATCAACATCTCTGTAAGGCGTGGCTTGAATTAGTCGTTTTGCATTTCTTTGAAGCAGTGACTGGCGTCTGCAGCCAGCTTTGGGAAGTGGAACTGGCTTTGGTGACTGTACATATTGGAAGGAGGTTGCTCCAGTGACTAGTTTAAATCACTAGACTTAGGAATTTGTCCAGCTTTAGTTAGCAGCACAGAAGTGCCTTTACTCACAGCTTAACTGTTGGTTGCAGACTGATCAGATTAACGTAACTTAAAAATTATCACTATAATGAGCATTACATCTGTGCGACAACTAAGCATCCAGTTATCTTTGATACTCATGTCGTTGTTAGAGCAGTCCACTTCTTTCTCATGTTCCAGGGTAATGCTTTTTTGAAATCTGTTACAACATTTGGAAGATATAACCGGGTGATTTTAATGAAGATTACGATGACTGTAGCTGTTCTGCTTTCTCAATCATTTCTTGCTGCAGGGTTCAGAGCACAGACTGAGTGTTATTTACATGAGACTATTTCCTCCTCACCCTCTCCCATACCTGCAATGCTTCCTTTTTTCCATCAGTAATGCTGTCACTTATGACACATGATGTGATGAGCTGTAATGTTGTTATTTTTGTTACTGTGAAAGAAATACTGAACAAATCAGTGTAGAGTGAGTCTGTACTTTATGTCACAAAAGGAGTACTATTATCTCATGAAATTCCACTCAGTCAATAGGACGTTGCTTTACCTTGCATGATATCTCTTTCATAGAGATGACATAGGTATTGTATTTTCATAGACTCTCTTTTTCCTTTTGCCATTGTCAAAACAGTCAGGGTTATACAAAAGCATCAGATTGTTTAGGCAGAGTTGTGGGAGGGGTGTGTATCTTTTTCTTTGCTTTGTGTTACCAACATTGTTCAGAAACATCCACTTCATGGATATTGCTAAGTAGCAGTGATAAAGTTATCTCATTTTTAACAAACATCTGGTTGGTGCCATGTTAGTTACATTCTTGGACTAGACTGTAAGAGATTGTAGTTTAAAAAGTCTGTCAGACTTTGACTTGCGGAGCTGTGTAGGTACAGTGCTGCCTTCCCCTGCATTTCCTGTACTGTCAGCAGTATGAGCCATATCAGGTATAGGACAGTTAACACTTGTGGCATTGACTTAAAATTTGTACACCATCACTATTTATATCATTGGATACTGCGGCAATAGATATTGGCTCTGGAATACAGCCTTATCTCTAGTTTGGATAATTAATGCAGCTGCTGCACTTTATGTTAGAAATGGCACATTACTGCATACCTTGTATGTAGCACTGATGCACTAGGAAACAAGTAATGCTGTCTGCAGCAGATCCTGTTTAGGTGGTGAGGAGCTGGGGCTATGTCTGTTGTTAGCTGGCATGTTATTTGAATTGCACAAGCGAATTGAGCATGCAAACACCTGGCACTGTAAATTGTAAATGTAGAACTGAAATGGAGCATTTTAAATCAAAAGTGTGAGTCTTGGGCAGAAATGTGTTCAGAAAACTTTGCCTTAGAGGTTAAGAGTCACAGCTGCATATAGGACAAGATCGGGGTGGAAGAATGATGCTTCACACCACTGTGTCAGTAATGGAGTGTGTGACACCTGTGCACTGGCCCAGCAATCAAGGAGCCTCAATCCTCACCACTAACACCAGTGAGGGGCGTCCACATAGGGGGAGGATAACAAATACACACTCAGTAAAGTACAATTTCCCTTAAGAGCACACAGAGATCACAGTCACTCTGGGTCTGGTTTCTCCCTTTCTCTCCAGATCCCTAATAAGACTCCCCACTGGCAGAGCTATAGGGTCCAAATATCAGCCTAGTGGGCAAGCTAAAACCTACAGCACCCTCTCTGTCCAACCAGTGCTTTGTGTCCCTGCCCAAGTAGCTCACACACACACACACACATACACTTTAAGATATGAGTTATATACAAACACGCAGACACTCCTGGGGAATGCTGGCAAAAATTCTCCAGCTGTACCCCCTTTCTGCCAAGACTATACGGTAGTACCAGCTGCCACCACCCACTAATATCAGCTACTAATAAGGTCCTTATCAAAGGATGTCCAGTTCTACTGTGCAATATTATTATCCAAATGGTAAGTGCAACTGAACAGTCAAGGCTTAATTGGAGTAACTTGGACAGTATCACTATATACATGCAATGTACTCTAGAGCTTAAATTATCTCTACACAAAACAGCCACAGTTGAAAGGTTTAAAATATTTAATAATAAATAATAAAAACACAAGGCAATACTTCTTACTACACAGTGCTAGTCAAGAGTTCAGAGATCACAGAGAAATACTTAAAATAATACAGTAGAAAAGTTCTGACATCAATACAGAAAAACACTTAGTCTAATCTTCCTATTTCCTAGCTATATCTAAGAGAAAACACAGTTCTAAAATAAACTTACATATAGAGCAAAGCAGTGTTGGTGATGTTGGATGTTCTCAAGACAAATGCCAAATGCTCTCTGATTCTCTCTCTTTAAATTGATAACACAGTGCTGCTTCACATTACATCATTCTTAACAATTTTCTGTTTTCCCAGGCTAATAGAAACTCAGAGCTGATCTTGCAGCTGGTCAGGAAGCCAGAGCAATAAAAGAAATTACACATGTAAATTCTAGCTATTAACTGTGGCCTCAAAACAATAGGAAGAATTCTTTCATTTAGACATCTCGGCTCCGAGTTTTGACATCAAACAATTACACAATGCTTGACTTATCAGCCTTCCTACAGCAGAGTACACTGTTGTTACATTTTTGCAGTTCCACATTTAACAGCATTTTCTTCCATTTAGGAGAACAAGCCCGTGGCTTATATTAATATTTACAAATGACAGAATTATCTTGCAAAATCCAATCTAGCTAGGCTGACAGCCTTCACATATCTTCACAGAGTGCTAGATGATTACCCCTGGTAACTGTCTGTGAAACTAAGATTTACTGAGCACGGGGAGTTTTATAGAAAAGGTTGTGCACTTGTAGGACTGCAACACAGCTGGCAGTAAGTTGCAGGAAACTGCCACAGAACAGGTGAGTGAATGTACAGTACCAGTAATTCAGCTTCAAGAGCAGTTAACTATGTCTGTATAGGGTTTTATGTGACTTTCTTCATCCAAGCTGTGTTTGCAAATGGTCTGTTGTGATCATTGTACTACTTGGAAAACAAAGTAAATAAACTAATAAACAAACAAACAACGTGACCATAACTCAGTAAACATTTGCATAAATAGGGTGAGCTAGGGAGGCATTTCAGTCACAAATGAGGTAAGTTTTATTTATCTGGCAGCTGGTGCAGAGGTTAAGGTTGTGAGTTATAGTTCCTGTGGTACAGTTTTTGATGCCCTCAGCCCTAATTTGCCTAATGTATAACTTTAAGCAAGTCATTTAACTAGACATTGCTCCTGGGTCACCTCTGAAAAGGAACTGTATGTCCACTGGCCCTACTCGGTTAACAAGTAGGATTATTATTATCCTTTCTTGACCAGGTTAATCAGGGGAGACCTGAGGTTATGTTATACTACTAGGGGAAATTTGACCAGGACACCAGGGAACTTCCCCTTTTCTTTCTCCGTAAGTGCCGTGGGATCTATTACATCCATCTGAGCTACCACCAGCTCAAGCAGATGGAACCTCAGTTTGAAGTATCATCTGAAGGATGGCACACTCAGGGAGAGCAGCACTGCAGGGCCACCAATATGAAAATTAATCCAATCACCAAGAGTGGTAATACAACCCATAGCCTTCTGATCCTCCAGCTCCAAAGGCACGTGAGCTACCTGTTGAGCTACTGACACATAATACCTAGCCCTAGCCCTGTCTTCACAGACAAAAAATACTTCCGTGTACCAGTGGAAGTGGGTATGTTTTCACCTGGACACAGAAAATCCATAAACTAGACTCACCGACCGGAAATTGTGTGTAACCTAAAACTGCATTTAAAGCATGCCAGCATTTTGTGAAGGCACAGTAAGTTGTCATAGTCAGCAATTATTTTAAACCAGATTAATTTAAATCATCACCCTTCTGCATTCTGCAGTCTTAGAAGCTGTGTCCCATTATTTGTGGCATGAACACATGCCAGTATACAGGCACATGCACGCATGCACACACACACACAAAGTCACTCACAGCGCCATAGCTAGATATTCTGACACCCTGTGCAGTTTCCCAGTCTGGCACCCACCTCAACTGTAAGCCTATGAGTTAGAAAAAGGGGTTCTCTATGAGTTGAAGTCCGAATAAAGGTCTTTTTGAACTACTTTAGGATAATATAAAAAGGCTACTTGTTTGAAAAAGGCAGTAAACTACTTGCTACAAATATAACAGTGTAACTCAGTGTGACCTGACAGGGTTACATTTGTAGCAAGCAGTTTGCTACAGCTGAATACCATGCAAGAATGGCTGAAATGCTACAGCCCTGACTGCATGTCCATCCATCCACAACCCCTTTTTTCCCATTTATGCACTTGAGGTCAGGTGTCATTTCAGTGACAGTCAACTAGAGCCAAGGTTTACACTGCTGGGTGGCTAGCTCTGCCGAGGTTGTTCTTCCACACCACAAGCTTGCACGCATAATCACACCAGTGGCTAATTTAGAGTGTCCAATCCACCTACCGTACGTCTTTGGAATGTGGGAGGAAACCCACACAAACACAAGGAGGACATGCAGAGTCTGCACAGAAGGCATCTTAGCTGAGAATCGAACAGGGGAACCTCTTGCTCTAAGGTGTCAAAGCTATGCGCCGCTGTACCATAGTCATCCCTGACTGCAAATGCGGTATCTAAATTTATTCTTGAGTAGCAGTACTGCACTATTACCCAAGTGATATGTGCTGATCGTGATCTTTAACACCTTGCTGCTGGAGCAGCTACCTCCCTCCTCCAGCTACATCACACACACATACACACATACCTAAAGTTAAGCTGTTTTTTCTACTTGGATTCCTGTTTTTTGCTTGCAAAGCTTGTTATCTGTTGTCAACAACACATCCTGTGTTGCACAACATGAGTTCACTCTGCACTGTCTCAACAACATACCTTCTCGTGTACAGCATGATTTTCTGTCATATGCTTCAGGATAAATACATCTTCTTCATCCTAGTGATGCTCTAAGAAATGTAGCATATACGGCTGCAGAGCCAAAAGAAGTACTCTTGTTATCAAATAGCATGTTTGTTATCTGCTACAGCTGTGTTTGGCTACTTCTGTCTGCTTCATATCTTTTTTATCCAGCTGCTTGTAGCCGTGTGTTACCTCAGCATCTGTACCACATGTAGCATTATGCAGAATAAACATACTAAACCAAGTAATCGTCTGGACTGTCTGTAAAAATGTTTTATTAGTAAGCAGAGCTTCTAAATAAATAGTTTTGATTAGTAGTCATAGCTTTAAAGAAAGGAGAATTGTCCAGGTCATTCCAGTAGCAGTGAACAGGGTTGTGGAGAGGGGTGCATATCCCAGTCAGAAACTAAGTTCACAAAGCCATGGGTCCAGATGGGATTCGTCCTACAGTTCTTTCAGTAGCTGAGGAGAGAAACCAGATTGTAATAGTAATACAACTAATTAAATAAAGCCAAATTGTGATGTATCAGTCAGATGGCTGGAAAAGACAGATTCTTCACATTTGCATACTTCCACTGCTCCTGGGAAGAACAGTCAACTAATTGGGCTTGAGTGCTTCTCCAAAAGAAAACAAGAGAGAAATTCTGAAGTTATATAATAGCAATAAGTGTTGGATTGGCACTAGTATTGCAGATATTTACCTGTGACTGATGTGTGTCATGATTACCCAAGCAAGCCTTCATGAGTAGATATACCAGGCCATGGGAAACCCTGGAGTATCAAAACCAAACTGGTGTTTATTGCACTGTCAACTGTGTTATCAAAGTGTGGAGGAAAATAAGGTGTATGAAGATTGGAAAAGGAGCCCCCCCTTTCATAAAAATGTGAACTGGGTATGTGATGAAAACTGTTGGTTTGCACTTTGACATCAGTTGTAAGGAAAATTACTGATGAAGGAAAGAATTTTTCAGTAGTGGGTCACCAATGGGACACTAGCCCAAATGTCAGACAAATTTAAGAGCGTCTTTTTTTGTTACAAGTTTGAACTTTATGCATGCAAACTCTAGATTTAATACATCCAAAAGCAAAAAATAAATAAATCAAGTTTAAATTACTTTTTAATCCTCATTTTATTTTTCGTACTGTAGTACCCCATTCATTGACCTCAGAGAAGTTGATGGAATTTAACAATTCTTTTACAAGTTTTTAAATGCTCACTTAATTTTTAGTTGTTTTATAATTTAATCAATGTAAACATTTTACATTCAAGAAGATAAACTTGACAGCTTACAGGCAGTCAATTAAGTGATCACAGACGATCGCTTATAGACTGACTGTGTGTTCTGTTATTCGCTAAGGTAGTCATTGTTTTTTCTAGACTGTGTGCTAATCAGGATGAACACATACATGTTTACAAATGTATCCAAAGGTATCCTCAGAAACTACCAGACTACTCCATGTCAAGAACTATGCAAAACCAATCAGGACTTGGGAGAGTGACTTAAGAGTGTTGCTGTAATCAACATCAGCTGCTGTGTCCAGTCCTGAATCCAGTTTAATTGCTTGAATTCAGCAACACAAATACCTCAGGCTTCAGATTCAGATGCTGCCAGTCTGGGTGGCAATAGCCAGGCCAGTATCTGTTCCAAAACAGCTGTTGTCTGTCAGTGCTCCCATCACCATTGACCCGTAAAAAGGTCTCTCTGGTATAGACTGTTAACAGGTTTCATTGTGCAGAAATTATTATTCTGTATATGTACAGCTTGCATAACTTTTTACTTGTGTGTATAAGTGTAATTAATAGTTTCACAAAGGGAAGCAGTCATAACTAAAAGGGGGATGTCACATGTTGTGTGTTTTGAATATTATAATATAGGTTTAATATAGCACTATCTTGTCCATATTGGGTAGGGTCTTCCATTGTCAGGTAAAATGGCATCTTTTGCATGTGCTATTTTCTTAGCTGTCCTGGACTATGTATATTTAATATTTATAAGTAGATCTGATAGTATATTAATGTATTGTTTTGCAGAAATGTATACCTTTAGTAATAAGGATTTAAAATAATAGTTAAGGGCCTTTTTAAAGCAACAGTTAAGCAATAACTGCAGAAGGAATTAAAGTATGTTTCAGTTGTCACTAAGTCATTTTGACTGTTCACTCAAGAGCCATATGGAAACTAACAAAAATTAAGTATTTGTCAGGTGGCCATGGAAATGGAATAAATGGCTCAGCATTTTATTTCTGTAAAGCATGGTTATTGTTTTACTCTTCTATCAGGTCTCTGTTCATACTTACATTATTTTGGAGTTACTGCAAGTCACTGTGTACTTCATCAGAAAGACTAAAATAATTTTGTTAGAAAAAGCTTACCATAGCTACATTTCATTAATTGAAGTGCAAAGTACAATGTATTCAGTTAATCATCTGCTAATGTTCCTAAAGGCTACATTTCACATAGGCAGAAGGGTTTACAATGACAAAAGAACTTGACTGCAACTATATAATGCACATGAAAGCATGAATAGTTTGGGGAAAAATTATTCTGCACTATATATAAGAACTTAGGATTGTTTACAGAGCTGTATAGAATTTAATAAAACTGAAACTGCAAGCAGAAACATTGGGCTCCTATCTACCAAGAGAAGACGGGTGACGTTTGTTAAGCAAGAAAGTCTTATTTTTGGCCTAAGTGCTTTTTAACACAAAAAACTCTAGTACACTTAACACCCCCGGTAAATCTACCTGCAGAGCAGTACCTGTCTTGGTATTTGGCTGTTGTCAACAGGTCAAAACAGAAAACAGAGAGCTCCTTTGTATTATCAGACATGTGCCTATTCTTTTGACATGGCTGCATCTTTTTTTCGCATGCAGTTAAACTGTGATACTTGACATTGTAAAGTGAAACATCATAAAGAAAAAATATTCCTCTCACTGATTTTTGGAAAGTCCATTGCTGTACATAAAGGGGAAAACGTGAGGTCTGTAAGGGACTTTCTGCAACTTCAGCATTGCATGATACCAACAACATGACTTGTCTGAGTGACACTGAAGCTACTGAGTTTTGTAGAAGCAACCATACTGAAAATCATAAAAAAGAGACACACAATGCCACTTAAAGAAACATTAGTATGTAAACATCAGATTCACTGAATGAATCAATGTTGATCATATCCACTCAAATCAGTATTGTGGAATTTGTAAGAAGAGGTCAGCATAATAGAAAAATGGTTGCAACAATTGCCTGTATTCTTCAAGTCATTCTTCAAGTCTGCAAAAAAATGCAATGGCTGCTTCCCTATAAATACCTTGAAGGTTTCTTGATGAACAGATAGTAATGTGTTGTGCATGTGGTCTCAACAAGACCAGGAACATATGAACATTCTAGAGTTTAGAGCAAAACAGCTAGTGTACCCTGGTACACCAGGAGCCTTGGCAAAGAATACACGGTAACCCTGAACGTCATTAAATAAACAGGATGCTGAATAGTTATATTTTCAGAGGAAGTCACGCACACTATCAGACACTTATAGCAGGTGCAGCCAGAAAATTGCTGATGTTTAACAGATTAAGAGATCATAAGCAAGCTTCTCAAAGAATGCTAACCTGCAGTTGAACTTGTTCATCCTGTTGATAAATCTCTTGTTGTTGTTGTTAGTATGCTGTGCTTAAGCTCATACTGGGATCCTGAATTATATTCTAGTCAGCTGTAACAGCCCTCATTTTACAGTTGGAGACAAACAAAAAAAAAAAAGTAACCAGCTATCACTAGTCACTGAACAAAGATGTCTAGGGATGACTTTACACCCTATTCTTTTAGTAGCATATATACAGACACCATCATAAGCAAGACTTTATACCAGCTGAAACAGTGCTGTAAGATATCACATCTCTTTACCCATATAGCACAAATGGCTGTACCAAGAATGCACTAATCCTAAAAGTAGAATACGGATTGCAGCTGTAAGCTTTCCATTCCTGTGCAAACACTCAAAATCAAACCACTATTAAGAAAATCACCTCCTTTGTACTATTAGCACCATTGTCAACATACAGGAAATTAACTGGCTACCAGTGACCAAAAGAACAACATTCCTTCTTTGCTCACATATCTATAAACTGCTCCAGATGGGCCACTGCACCCCCCCGACAAGATTACAGATACAAAAGACCAACTACACACTGAGAGACATTCAGAAGAAAGGACTAGTGCTTGTAAGACCACGGTTCAAAACCTGCACTAAAGAAAGAGCATTTAGCAAGCTAGGGACAACCACCTGGAATCTGATGCCAGCTGAAATCAGGCAAATAAACGCTCTGGAGTTATTCAGAAACAAATTAAAAGACCATTTTGTTAATACCACCAAATGCTCATGCTTTAGAGATAAGGAGTAATTTTGCACTTTTGTCTTAGCCTATCATAGCACTCAGTAGGTACAAAGCAGATCAGTGTGTCTGTACTTATGAAATTCTTGATGAAGACATTTCTTCCTGGAATCCTTTTGCCCTTTGTTCTTGATTTTCTAGAATGTTGACATCAAGCAGACTTAGAAAGTCATAACTGAAAGTTCATCTGGCAGCATTACCATTCGTTTTATCTGCTGGATAGTATGAATCTCACATTTTTCATCATCTACTTAAGATTTATTTTTATTACATTATCAGTGCACTGCTTACTGCGTATGGTGGCCATAACCATTCAGCATATCATAACATATGTGCTTTCTCAGTTTTTCATGTGCTTCAGATATTATGCTACCACCATCTAGACAACAGAGGTGTTTTTTTTAATCTGAAGCCAGTTCCACCAATCCAGTACACTGAAATGTATGAGTATATGTGGCCATGGCATCACAGGCTTTTCCTCTGCTAACTTCTCATAGGACTTACTAAAGTGAAGTAGTGTGATAGGTGATCCAATGTTGTCTTCTACTTCTGACTTCAACCTGTGAGTTATTGGATCCGACACCTCCCTAATTCTTTAGACTTCAACTTGCCGAACTCCACTTTCCCTACCCTCAATCCCCTGCTCCTCAGCAGATACCTCTGATCAAGTTTGTTGCCATTCCAGTCAGTAGCTTGATCTGTGGCTCCACTACAGCATATCCTTTTTGGGTGCTTTTTTCTCGTGTTCTTCCCCTACACTTTAGAATATTGTTAGGATAAGATAGGTAAGATAGTTTAGTTAGGTGTAGATATTAGGTTTTGCTGTTTAGGGTTTATAGCTTTTTGCTGTGTGTATTTGTGCAGTTAGAGGTAGGCTTTTCCTGCCTTTGACATTTTTGATTGCTCTGGTGAATGTGTTGTATTCTGTTTAGGGTCGTTTTTTTTTCCCTGTAGGGGTTATGGGTTTAGTGTATCATTTATTGTTGCTTGCTGTTTTAGTGTGTCATATTTTGCTACTGTTGTTCCTTATCTATGGATAAGGGGTTTAGAGAATGCTTTGTTAGTAGGCACAGGCTGACCTTGCAAGATGTGCATGATAAGTGCATGTATTGCTTGGGGGCAGCCCACCTTGATTCCTCCTGTTCAGTTCGTGAGTGATTAAGGCCCAGGGCCATTAGTGAAAGAAGAGCTAAACTGGTGTTGAAAGGTCTTCTTCATACTGGTTCCTCCTCTTCGGCTTCGAAGGATGATTCCAACAAGTCTCGCTGTTCTTCCAAGGACTTCAAGACTTCCAGATGAGACCATAAGAGATTCCCCTCTGTCTCCACACGTATACCAGCCTTTGGCTTGCCTGCTGGACATGAAGATCCCAAGATCTTCTGGTGCCCAGTGACCTCGGTGTCAGCTCTGACTCCTTATAGCCAATAGCCCTCTGTTCAACCATGAGTACGGCTCCGTCAACGGCCTAAATGTGCCAAGCCCCTTTTTGGTCAAAAAGGCCCATCAAGTCAGGTAACTACTCCCTTTCCACTCTGCTGAAGATGTCGACAGAGTTTTGTCCTTCCACACTCCGGTTCTGAGTCTCTCCTGCTCATATCTGACAAGCATGTTCTTTATCATCAAAGTGACCATCCAAGCCCCCATTGGTGGGTTCATTCACTCGTTCATCCTGGTGAGTCGGCAGTTTCTAAGCTTCAGATTTGGAGCAGCTTATGAGGTCCTTCTTGCAGACTCAATGCAGTTTGGCCTTATCGGAGCTTATGAGGTTGTTCTTGCAGACTCAATGCAATTTGGTCTTATCCCTTCAGGTTCAGGACCTCTCCCCAGAACCCTGGCTCCATCTTCCTGGTTTTCTCCTTTGGACCCTTTGGATCAGAGGTCCTGGGGCCCGGCTGTGTTTCCACCTTCGGAGTCAGATCCAACGGCTTGGCCATGTTCAGCTTCAGCTCCCACCTTGGTCTTATCAGCTCTAGCTGCATCAGAGCCAAGTGGACCTCCGAGCCATTGCATCAACGCTAGTGTTACTGGGTCGGGTTCGATGATCCCAACTTTGCGTTTCTCCCTCCCACTTGGAGCATTGGTCCTTGACAGCTCAGTCCGATATCAACGTCTGGATGAGGAGTGGGTCCCCTGGGTTTGGGCACATCTCAGCTATTGCCCCATCCCCCTTCTCATCTGTGCCTGCAACCAGTTATCAGCCTGCTCCTGGAAAGCCCATGCCAGTTGGCCTCCTCCAATACATCCCCCTTGCTGGGCTTCCTGCCTCTTCCCCCTCTCCTCTGGCTTTGCTAGAGAAGAATCTCAGGCAAGAGATAGTGCAAGAGGAAGCACCTCGACACCCCCAAGGAGTTCCTCACTAAGGATACTGACCCCAAGGAAAGAGAGGGGTCCTCTAAGTTACTGCGTGATGACTCATCCTTTGGTGATCTGTTGAAGCTTCTTTGCCAGCATGGGGGCTGGACCACTGAAGTCCCTCCTCCAAAGGAATCAGTATTTTTGGAGGCCTTTAGCATGGGGCTCTTCCACCATCCTGGTTGGTTCCCCGTCTGGACCTACTTATAGATCTAGTGTCTTGGAAAGAGTAGAAGGAACCCAACATGCTGGAGCCTATTCCTAAGAAGACTGACAAAATTCTTGCTCCTCCCCAAGGGTCTGTCCAGAGATGCAATCATGGTGGCAGCTGCAACCAAGAAGGAAATCTCCAAGGAGAGTTCCTCGGTCCATCCCCCAAACAGAAAATCTCAGGCTTTGGACTGTCTAGGGAAGTGATTTTATGCCTCAGTGACACTCTGGGGACACTCAACTACGTATTCCACTTAACAAGGCTTCAGAGTGATGTTGTGGCTGAAGTGTCGAGGAACATTAATTAAGATGCAGCAGTCTCCAGCGGTTCAAAAGATACTGGAGACTCAGCTGTTTTGCTCTTCGGTCTATTGCCAGTGTTTTCATGAGGCTCATTTTGAATGCAGCTGATGGAGCTTCCTGAACAGCTAGCACTGGCATTGCCATGCGAAGACATGCTTGGGTGCAACTGTGCAACTTTGCAGACTGCTTCAAGGTGTATTTTGTCAACTCTACTTTTGATGTCTCTTCCCTGTTTGAGCCTAAGAATAAAGGCACTCTTACTAGTAGTCAGCAAGATGGGAAGATTCTGTCCAGTGTAGGAGTGCATTTTGCTTACCCTCAGTGAATCTTCTCAAGAAATCAGAAGGGGGATGCAAACCTCTCTTTTTTAAAAAATCACAGCAGCCTTCCCAGGATGCTTCTTTTGCAGGTCAGGATGGTCTGCAAAATTCAGGACTTCCACTGAGCCTTCTGTGGTAGGCCCTTTCAGTGCTCCTGAAGGGTTGCCTAACAGTCCTGCTCTGGAAGCAATCAGGGGTTGCTTGGCTCTTCATCCAGAAGCTAGGGAGGACATTACCTTGGATGAGTGAGTGATAGGAATCATAGCCAGAGACCGAACTATTTTTTTAAAAATTCCAAAGTTCAGTCACAGACGTCTCCCAGACGTTCTACCCCATCAGAGAGAGCTAGCAATGGTAGAGATTCAAAAGCTACTGTCAAATTGAGTCATCCTAGAGGTGCCACCAGACCACCAGTGATCCAGGGTCTGTTCAAGGTTTATTTTGGTACCAAAGAAGAACAATGACCTCAGGCTGAATTTGGATTTGAGCAAATTGAAAATCTTCATGAAACAGACCAAATTCTGGATGGTTGCAATGCAGTCCATTCTGTCTCTTCTGAGGAAGGATGATTGGATGTGCTTAATAGATCTAAAGGACACCTACCATCATATCAACATAGAGAGGTGCTCCAGGATGTTTCTGCACTTCTGGCTGGGAGCCAGCCAATACCAATTCAGAGCCCTGCCATTCATTCTTACCCCCCCCCCCCCAATGTTTTCAGCAAGTGTGCAGCCTGGCTCCAGCTGCTGGAATTTCAGGTCTTTCCATACCTGGACAATTTTCTTTTAACTGCTCAAATTAGAGAACTTCAAATCATGGCCACAGATACCTTACTCTTGTTGTATGGCCATTTAGGGATAACTGCCAATTATCTAAAGACAAGTCTGTAACCTTTTTAGACATTAGAATTCCTAAGCTGCCACTTGGGTATTGTCAACCAGATTGCTAAGTTCTCAAGCTCCAGAGAAATCTGCCTTTGTTCCCAGGCAGTATCTGTGCTTGCTCTTGCAAAATCTCCAGCTCATGTAATTTTGGAACGTTTGGGCCACATGGCAGCTTCAGTAGGGTTGGTCTTTTTAGTGTGGTGTAACATCCAGTTAATATTCCACTGAATTGCCACCAGTATGTGACATCCCTTACTATCTTGGGTCAATAACTAAGGAACTTAAATCCTCGCTACTGACTCCAATGTGAGACCGCCACTTAAACAGGAGTAATATTTTACAGTTTCCTCTAAGAGCACAACAGGAACATGCTCTATAACCTGGGACTGGACCATATACTTCTGTCCACATCTAACGTAACTCCTTATTACACACTCTAGAGAAATGTGTCCCAGTTTAACACCTCTGATACACTCAAACTTAAATAAATTGAATCACACATCCAAACACTTCTGGGAAAGCCTGACACAGATTTCCAGCCGTGCCCCTTCCACCAAATGATATGGTAGCAAGCTGCCACCAGTCAGGGCATCTACATGCCGTTTAAAAGGGGTGTCCAACTTTTAAAATTAGATATCAAAACAAATGGTAGCATATGACCTAAAGCAGCCAGGCTTTTGGAGTGGCCTGGGAATTATCAAAGCATGTATAAGCACTCTCAAATCACTAAAGATTACACTAATTGACCGGCCACAATGCAAGATATTAAGATTAAGATATTTAATAATGAGCAAAATGATTAAAAATGTAAAACAGTAATTTCAGCAAACAGAATTCAGTCACCAGGAAAATGAAATTAATACTGAAGGATAGAAATCCAACATTTAGAAAAAACTGAGTAAGTAGCTATAATTTCCTGTCTAACTGAAGAACACTGTCCCTGATCTAAACTAAATATTACAGCAGAGCAAAGGCAGCCTTACAGTTCTTGGTGAATTATTTGAGCATCAACTATTTCACTGCTCAGTACTATAACACAACTGCAAGCTGAACTCAACTCACCTGTGAACTGAACTGTTTAAACTGTCTTCAGCAGGCTGTTTTATGGGTTAACTGTCTTAACTGTTCCAGTTCTTATTTTCATTTCACTCTTTGAAAGTCAACAAACAGCTGTTTTAAAAGTTCTGTCCTATCAGCAGTTTCTAAATGTAAACACATAGCAACTGGAAACATTCCAATTACATCATCTGTAGATCAGCTGACACTGACACAGCCTGCATTTAGAATCTTCTGTACAAACATGCAGTTAGACATGTAACAGAATACTGTTCAACTTTTAAAACATCTTGTACAAACTGAGTATTAATCAACATGCAAGAACTTATTTACAATACGGTAGCTAGTCATGCTGGGATATATTACACAGGTTAATCCAAAATTATGTACAAACCTTCAGCCAGACATGCTGACAGATGACTGTGTCTAATTTCTTCATATGCGGTACCGCATGAGGGCGCTGCAATGGACTGTCACAATAAAGTGGTCCTGCTTGACTCATCCAGGACTTTCCCATCAAGTTGACAAAGGTGAGTCATGATCAGATTTGTTGGTGGTTACAGTCACCCTTAGTGACCAGTGGGAGACTGTTTGTTCTTCCCCATCCTTTGGTCATGGTCAAGGATCCTGGCCTTCTGCTGAGACTAGCATTCACATCAGTATCCTGAAGATGATGGCTGTCCTTTTGTTGCAGGCCTTTCAGGATGTCCTCAAAACAGCAGTATGATTTTGGTCCAGGCGGGCAATATGCCCATTGTCTGGTATCTGAACGAATGGGGGAGCTTATTCTTATCCTGTTTGTTGAGAGGCCATGAGGGTTTGGCAATGGGGGATCTTGTTTCAATGGTTTCTGATTGCAACACACATCCAGGGGAAGTCCAACATTCTGGCCAACAGTTTCAACAGGAATATTCTTTTCTTCTTCGTGAGTGGTCTCTGAATCTGAGAGTTGCAGCTCTGATCATCCGGCACTGGGGCACTCTATGTGGCAACATCTTTGCTTCTTCCTGCAGCAGCAAATGCAGCAGTACTTGTATTTTGCTTTTAGTTATATATTTAAACTAGGAAAGAGACCACAGCTGTGTCTCTTATGAGTCACAAAGAAATTTAAATAAGTCAATTAAGGTACATTACCTGTGAATTGAGAGTGGCACTAGGAGCTAGACCTTCTGTTTAAGGGGTAAAATCAAACATTTCAAAGCTTTATTGGAAAAGCTCACCCAGACTCTGCCACAGCTTGCTGTGATGGAAAGGTTAGTTTGTTTTTGCTTTTTCATATCTTGTATTGTTTCATTGCCTTCTTCTGTTTTGTATGCTGTCATTTATTTTCTTTACACTGTGTTTTACTTGTATTATGCTTTTAATTGCATATTTAAACTAGGAAAAAGAATGCAGCTGGATCTCTTTGTGAGTCACACAGAAATTAAGTTTTTCCCCACCTTGCCACCCTGGTGCTGTTGCGTTTTTAAACTCAGTTGTTTTTCTAGTTGCCTGCTACTTATGTTAATTTTACCACATATCTCCTTTCCTCTCCTCTTTCATTGGCTGTTGTGAATAAGTGCAAAACTGTCATTTTGTGAAATCACTCCCCTTCAACGATTTATTGGCCCTCCCATTGTAGTCCTTAAAATCAGAATAGAAAGTGCCCCTCCTCTTCCAATATATCTTGCTCTTTTAAAATTAGTGGCTCTCCACTTCGATAACTAAAACGGATATTCCCCCCTCTTTCATATCAAACTGTTTAATGCACACTGCAGCTGTTAGGATATTAAACCATTTTTCCATCTTACCTTTAAAATCTGTAACATCTACTCCAAAACCACCAATTACTGGATAGCCCACATTCTGCCTCTCAGTAGTCATCTTGGGGTTAGTGCTTCTGTTTTGCTCATGGTGAGACAAGGAGCATAAGGACATTATTTCTTGGCGATTGCTGACCATCAGAAAGCCTAATAACTGCTTCATAGGTACCAACTTGAAATTTGTGCTTACATTTTGCTCCTAATGAGAGAAGGAGTAGAGTGCATTGATTACTGTTTCTGGTTGGGTAGTGAGTGTCTATGCTTGGCCTTCCTGATTGGTCTGGTTGCTGTTTAGGGCATCTATCAGGAAAAGGCTACAACAATCCTACAGACCTTTGCATCATCTGGGACTAGACGGTGGACCACCAAACAGGCTGTGGCTTGCTTCTCATCTTGGGATTGATGCTTCTGTTTTGCTTCTGGTGAGAGAAGTAGCAAAGGAGCATTGCATCCCAGCAGCATGAAGCTGTGGTGAGACCAACACTAGTAGCCAGGCAGTAGCCTTTCAGGTGCCTCCTCTCTTTTCATCATATTTGACAAGCTGATTCCTTCTTTTCAGTAAATACTGCTTAATTTGCTTCTAACTTCAGAATATCTGCCTAAATACTTCATCCATAAATCACCAGGGTCTGCTTATTAGTTTCACATCAAGTGCTTGGCAGTGCAGTGGGTAGGCAGTCACATTAAGTTGACATTTTTCCTGTAAAAGCACCTTTGAAATGTCATCAGCACCTAGTTAGTTGCACACAGGACAACTAATTTGCAGTGACAAGCGCTGTCCCCAGAGTTGCAAACAGGATACCCCTGACATTACGTTATATTCTCACTCCAGCTGTCTAATCAATAAAAAAGGGCCTGTTGCCATGGATGTAAACTTTCCAACTATCTCCATTACCAGCTTGTTGGATATGGGCATCCTGAGGCAATGTAGAAATTGCCTTATGTTTACTGACTACCAGTTAATTCTGAAACAAACTGATATGGTATGTGCATTTACACAATGCCACAGGAGGCAAAGCTCTCACATAACAGCACTTCTAATGTCAATAAGGTTTGTCAGTAGTACACATGCTGCACCCATCCCACAAAATTCAAAGCAGACACGTAGACCCACATATGCTGAGGCACTTAAATGTAACCTTCCCAAACCCAAAATATATCTTAAATGAAGTACACATAACTAACACTTAGAGCAGCCCTGAATGCAGTCTTTCAAAGCAACACCCATATCTACACATACAACCACTTCTCATGGAGCCTCTACTTCTAACCCAGTTGGGCTAGCCACCACACAATCCAACATTCTGGTCATTGGAAACTCCATTGTGAGACACACTGATGTCCCTGTCACTAGGCTGAGTAAGGAGAAGGTCACAGTTAGTTGCCTATCAGGAGCCAGGATACACCACATTATGCACGCACTTAGGTCATTGGACCACAAGTCCACAAGTACCAGTATGACTCATTCATAACCCATGTGGGTATAAATGACCTGAGACATACCTCCCTAGACTATATGAAGAAAGACATCATGGAGCTGTCAGAATATGTGTCCTAGGCTGGTATGAACCCAGACACTACTTCTCATCTCCTTTTCTCACTTTTTTCTTACTAAATTCTGCTGCATATCCCTTTAAGAGCAGTACTGTAACTAGCAATCATAAAACAACCTGTTGTACTGTAATTTACCTATGTATTATACTGTATATTGACTTGTCTTATACTGTCTGACACTGTTTAGTGTAATACTTCTTTATTATTACGTTCATATTTTTTTTTTTTTTTTTTACACTGTGTAAATATTGTTTATAAATTCTGTGTGCTACTTTCGGAGCTTTTCTCCCCGGGCCTCTACTGAAAATGGAAATATATCCAGTTAGACTAGCCCGGTTAACAAATGTAAAATAAAAAAAATAAAAATAAATTGAGCAGCATTTTACCTTCTGCAAGGATGATGCCACAATATGAATAAAAGATGACTGACTAATAATTGGGTTAGTTTCTGATGTCATTTTAAGGGGGTGCAGTATTTGTCAGCATGGAAGGAGATGGTCGACAGACCATGCAGCTTTGCCAGGAAAAAGGTCCACAACTCTCCCCTGTAGGCTTTCAAATATTAGCTAAAACATGGTCTTCCCCATAGTGCCTTTTGTAGGAAATGCCAAACTGAAAGTATTTCTGACATAGCAAAACCACAAGCAAGAAAATGCTCAATGCTAGGAGTCTAAACAAAAAATTCCACTCCTTAAAAGCTCTTTTCACCCTAGAGAATGCTGACTTCTGTGTGTTCACTGAGACAAGGTTTAAAGCCTCAAAGTATACCTACAGTGCAGGGTTATAATGCCTTCCACACATTTAGACCAGCAACCACACAAATAGGGACTACAGGTGGAGGTGTCTCAATTTGCATCAAAAATAAATATACCTCAAAGCTGGTCAAACAGGACAATGCACTTGAGCTTCTTCACGTTCAAATCACTATAGGCAAAGTCCCGTACCACTTTCTTGCAACTTATAGGTCTCCCTCTATGACCCAGGACACCCATAGCATGTATTTAAATTTATTGGAAACACTCATCATCCAACCCAATGCTATATTCATGGGCTACTTTAATTATTCCTCTATGACCCAGGAAACCCATAGCATGTATTTAAATATATTGGAAACACTCATCATCCAACCCAGTGCTATTTTCATGGGCTACTTTAATTACCCCACTATTAACTGGAAATAATATATGACACCAAACATATAGGCACAGAGATTCCTGGATTTTGTAAACACAAACTCCATGGGTCAGATTGTCAGTATACCAACAAAGGAGTGGCCATACTGGATCTGGTCCTCACTTATAAGAGAGAGTGCTGCACAGCCCTAGTGTAATGTCTTCTCTGATAAGGTCAGACCACAAAACGGCCTCCTTTGAAATAAAAATATAACCTGGAACCCCAGCTAACCCTGGAATATTCAGGAACTACTCTAAGGCTAACTTCCTACTACTAAGTAATAACCTGGCAAAATTTCAAGCCTCCATAAACCCAGAGAACACTGCTGCCTATGCAGAACTGTTCACAGAAACCCTATACAAGCATGTTAATAGCTGCATAGAGGTAGCTGTACCCACCAGGAAGAAGTACAGAACTAACTCAAAAAACAAGCCACCTTGGTAAAATCACATCAGTAGACTGTATAACAGAAGTAAGAAAATCACTGCCAAAATTAGGAGGTGCAGCACCCAGTAAGATAAAAGCACTCTCATCAAACTAAACAAACAACTCAAAAGACAAATAAAGTCTACCAAAGCCAAATGTGATGTACATTTGGCCTCCCAGTCCAAGGACAACCACAAATCATTCATTAGCTACATCTGCAACCTGAAAGACGATACACAATTGTGTGCAGAGCTCATTGTTAATGGAGCCATTTATACTGAGCCAGAAGATGTAGCAAGCCTACTGACTGGCAGATTCATCACCAACTTTACCCCTCTCTCCCCTCAACCTTCTCTCAGGAAGTACCATCATATAGAACTACCCCTGCTATCACTAGGGAACAGGTCCTTAAAGCTGTCTTTAAGGTCAAGAACACTGCAGCTATGGCTTCAGACAGTATCCCAGAATGCCTTCTAAAGAGCTTTAAACATGACCTATCAGGCTGTCTGGAATTATTTAACTGTAGCTTCCAAACAAGCTTCATGCCTTATGAATGGAGAACAGAAACAGTCATCCCTCTGCAAAAAGTGGGCCATCTACAGACCTGTTAGTCTGACAAGACTTTTATGCAAAGCCATGGAAATAATTATCATACAAATCATAAATAATGACATAGGAAACATGGACCCAAACCAGTTTGGTTTTGTCAAGGGTAGGTTATGCCTACTCAGCCTGGTGGACTTCTTTGAGAAGGTCACTAAAGCAATGGGTGATGGCAAAATGGTTCACACTGCCTACCTTGACCTGGCCAAGCCATTTGACACAATATCCCACTTGGACATTGTTGGCAAACTCAAGAGGTTAGGTTCAAACCCATATGTCACCTGGTGGATAGTCAGCTGGCACACAGGCAGGACCCAGAAAGTTAGAATTAGGAAGTCCACCTCTACAAAGAGGCCAATCACAAGTAGAGTCCCTCAGTGAATGGTCAAGGCCAATGTCAGTGGTCTCTGGCTGACTAAATTTGCAGATTGTAAATTAGGAGCTGTCATTTAATCCCCCACCGACACAAATGTTCTCCAGGAAGGGCTGACATAGACAAACAACTGGTGTCAGAGCCATGGACTAAAACTAAATGCCAAGAAATGCATAATAGTATCATTTGGGACATCATCCATCCCTGGTAAGTATCATATTGGCAACACACCCCTAAGAGTTGACCCAGTAGTCAGGGATTTGGAGACACACATAGACAGTAATCTAGCCTTTGACCATCTCGTGTCTACACTAGTGAGGAAATCATTCTATGTTGTGAAACATATAAACAAAAGTGTGGCATCTAGGTCCAAGGAAGTCATTGTGTCACTTATTGGGCATTCATCAGACCTATCATTGAGTACAATGCCCCCTTTGTTATGCACCTAACTAGACATATCCAGCAACTGGAATATCCACAGAGCTTCCTCACTAAAAGAACACGGCATAAGTAACATGTCCTATGCAGACCTTCTGAAGGCCCTATCCCTATATTCTGTCTCCTACAGGATGTTGAAGGGAGATCTATGCCTAGCCTACAAGGCATTGTCAGAACTTACTCTGATGGACCTCCTGCATATCCACAAAGCAAATTGCACCAGAATTACCCATTCTAAAAACTTAAACCTTGCCTGTGATATAAATAGGCCAGCTGGAGTAACAGGTATGCACCTCAGAGACTACCCATTCTCTGGAACAGGGTACCCATCCATATGAAGGAGAGTTCCTCCCTAACCCAATTCAAGTGTAACTTGGACAATTGGATGGGGAAAAGGAAATTCATCCCGGTTTCCTAACTTTCCACTAATATTTGCATAAAAGATTTAGTTCGTATTTGAAACACCTTAATTTTATAAAAACATCAGAAAGAATTAAAATTCCTCAATAGTGTACTTTTATTTTGGTAAAAAAAATCCAGTCCTTTACACTGGTCGTTATGGTTTGTTCTGCAAAACTTCGCATTTCCATAAAAAAACTACTTTGGGCATTTGAAAAGATGACACCCCTACACTTAGAGCCACGCAGTACATAGATGGATACTGAGGAAATCAAACACAGGACTGCTGAAGCGTATTAGCAGGTCATAGCTTTAATCATTTGTGCTAAGTGCCAGGACAATATATACATACACGAGTCTAAGGTAATCTTCATCCCCAGTTTTATTAAATGCTTGTGTTAAGGGTTACAACTCTCATCTTCCATCCTGTGTAACAACACTATATACTATTTTTTATGGTAGCACTCCCATGTCCTGATCCCAAAATGTGGTCTTGTAAATGTTAATGCTTGTGTCTATTGAAGTCCCTCCCCTTGCTGTTCCTACTGAAATTAATATAAATACTTGTGTCTTTGGTGTCTGTGGTAGGGTGTGTTTCCAGCTGCTGTCTCTTATTTATCAGGAGAATTAGGAGGATGAAATTGAATTGATGAGGTTTTAAAATGTTTTATTAAAAAGCAGTTCAGTGAGAAATAACATAGCAGTGAAGCTAGTGCCTTTGTTACGGTTTTATACAATCTGATTGTATTTGGGGGATGGATTTTGTTAAGCTTTACAGAGAATCCTTCCAGGCACAGCACAAGGCTTATTTATAGGTATGTATTTCTCTGAAGGAGTCCTTGAGAACTTTGAATATGTTGCTGATTAGGACAAGTATGTGACCAACCTGATAAAGAAGAGAATGTATCTTGATTGTAGGTACACATATTGGATGAAGTTCCTGACAGATATTGGAATATCTTATTTGGAAACAGTGGAATGAAACAAAGCTGTCAGTCCCTTTACTGTAAATGATCCATTTAATATATCCTTTCTTTTCTAAATGAGAAATGATTTGTTTAGAGAATGAAAGTGAAAATTTAGACATTCCGTTGAGCTGAAAACAATAGATGTTTTGTATTGTACAGTTTGAAAGTTTTAAAGACATGGGATCCTGAATGTGTAAGGTCTAGAGAGAAGGAAATTTGATTACTTTTCTGTTATAAGAAACAAACTAGTATAGTAGGTAAAACATAGGGTATTTGCATGTCTTGGTTCCTACTTGTAAAAGGATCAATATCTACCTGTTTCCAGTAGACTACATGAATGAGGATAAAGAGTTGGCTAATTTTACATGCATAACCAACAACAGGACTCAAACCTCAAGTAATGGCAACCGTTTATTCCAAATGACTCAGATAAGCTCTTTTGTCCTCAAAACAGTACAATACACTGGAGACGTCATCATATCTGAATAAAGTCACACTCAATCACATTAAATAATACACGCTTATCACATGATCCCAATAATAAAAATTGGTGATATAATTAAAAACAATTAAGTAAAAATATAAATACTTTTTAAAAAGACACAGTCTATATAAAACTCTGCTTTATTAAAATAAAATATAGAATATTAAAAATAAAATAATACTGTAAAAAACTATCTAAGTTATGCTTTAATTTTCAAACGGCATCCAGTGGATGGCATATCATTAAGTCCAGGCTAACTGGCTGCATTGAACTGTAAAATCCAGTAATTCCCGTTTCTCAAGATAAGGTGACCAAACACTACCCCTAGGATTACTGCTGACCTGTTCAATAATAGAGAATTTAAAATTATGTCCTGGATGTTCTAAAATATGTTAGTATAAGAGCATTAATAGTTTTATTTTTGTAAATCTCATATTGGTGCTTATACATCCTGTCCCTTAATTTGCGTTTGTTTTTTCCATCATAAAAACCTCTGGGCACTTCTGACGAAGTGCCACATATACAATGCCAGTGGAATTACAGTTACACTTTCCTCTTACATTAAAACTCAAACCAATGATGTTAAAAGATTTACCTATATGAATATATTTACAAAGGGGACAACAACCACATTTACTCATTGTCTCTTGGTTGCCTGTTCCAGTATGGGAATTATGTTCGATCAAATTCTTAAAATTTGGTACTTTTTTATATATAAAGTGGGATTTGTCTTCAGTTTTTCTTCTATATATGGTCATAATTTAAGGTAACCCAGTTTTTCAATATAATGTCTTTAATTAAAACGCTATCATTGTTAAAGGAAGTGATAAATGACATAGTAAAATGTTTATTAAAATTCCATTTGGTTAAAGAACATTGAACCACATCTGTAGATGTAATCGGTGTTTTGGTGCAAATAGAAATGACCCTTGACTGTCCCCTGAGGTGGACAGTCAGGTAACACTTCAGTGATGCTAATAGGGTCTATCAGAAAAGGGAATCAGGACACCCTGATTCTGTGGTCTAAGGTTGCCCGTAGGGCTATGTCTACTGTTGAAGTTTCCTTCTCAGCCTCTGGAGGAAGTTCCCCTGCGTGAATCCTGAAAAGATCTGGAAAACTTTCCGAACGCTCTTCTTTTCTAGAAAAAGGGCTATTGTGGGTTAGAAAAACTAAATATTTATGGCAGACAAAGTGTTCCCCTTTGTTCACTGTGGATAAGCATATCTTTAACCAGTGGCAAGAAAAAGTTATAAGGGGGAGATTGATAAGGGAAATCTTGAAGGGCTCCACATAGTAGCATGCCGCATCCAATCATGCCTCCTAATGACCATGCCTGAACTGGCTGGTTGAGAGGCAGTTTCTGCTGTACGGGGTTCAGCCATATCGGGACAATGGGCAGACGAGTGAGCAGATGCGAGGAAGCCTATTAGAGATCCTCCACAGCCATGGAAAACAGAGAGAGTATTGAAAAGTTCCTCATCACGACTCCTTGTTATCTATCAAGGTATGCAAGCAGTAAAAGACCTTACCTCAAAAGTAGCTGAGGTAAACATTCACTGTCCAAATTTGTCCATCGCTCTGGATTCCCTGCGTGATGGATGGACAGAGAAGCTTTGTTCAACTTGCTCCTTCTTAGTGGCTCCTGCCACCATTGTAGCATCAGCTGGGCTTCCATGCTCAACTGGGTCTAAAGGAAGGAGACATCAACAGGTGAAAGCGCAGGGAGCCGTCTTCTCTTCTGTTAGAGACTGCATGGAGGGGACGGAGTGTCTCCTCATGTACACTCTCTGCTGAAGGGTGTTTTTCTCGCAGGGAGTTTGAGAGGGGTTTCGGAAGATAGAGAAAATTCCTCAGAAAAACATATCCAGTACTAGCTGGTGGAACTGATGGACAGGATCAGAGAAAGAGACAGTAGTTCTCTAAGCATCTAACAAATTTGGAAACTGACGGACCAGAGAGGAAGCTGTATTGAGATGTTGCATCACTGGGACATGCAAATTAGAAGCAGCAGGCACATTAGCAACCGCATGGGAGGACAAGGCTGGCAAGACCCCCATCTGGGTCTAAGCCCTGACAAAATTGCCAGCCCATCCTATTCAACTTGTTTGAAGTACTTGAGTGGGAAGTGAAGGAGAGATAGATCTTAGAGCATAGTCTATAGCATGACTTCTATCTGTCGGATCCAAAAGTTTAGGATTAGGTCAGCACAGGAGCCCAAGCTGTTGGATCCTAGAAGATGTTTTAAAGGCCTTGGACCCAAGGCAGTGGGATCCAAAATCTTTTCATTTCTCTCTCGAGCAAGCCGATGGCTTAGGATCTGGTGAAAATGTAACAGCTGACTGTTTCGGATCTGAGGGGGAGTTAGGATCCAAAGGATACTTTCCAGAGGCTTCAGATCTGGAGTGTTTGGATCCGAAATCTTTGTGGTTATGTGGAGTAAGACTTTTGTCTTTCAGATCCAATGAAGTGGTAACAGTCAACCCTTTCAGGTCTGAGGGGGACTTAGAGGCTCTAAATACTTCAGCCTGTCGGATCCGAAGGCTTAGGATCAGATGAAGAAGAACAGATAAAGAAAAGATCAACATATTGGATCCAAGGAGACCTTTTGAAGGGATGATGCTTCTAACCGTTAAGCTGATCAGAGGCTCAGCAAGGGATGCTATGAGTTTAAATGTACAAACAAGACAATTTTAAGTACAAAGGAAAGAAGTGGCTAACAAGAAACCATGACAGAATAATTCCATGTAACTCTGAGGTTAAAGCTTTAGCCATTACACTAGTCATGCCCTGCATGAATTATTATATATAAACGAGTGGCAGAAATGTTCAGAAGGGAGAAAAAACAAGAAGGTGCATTCCCTAATGCCAGAGATGGCTAGAGAGGGAGGAAGGAACAGCTATAACATCTAAAGTAAAAAGATGAAGATTTTCGGAAGAAAAGCTGTAAAATCAGATAAATAAAGCTCCATATAGGCTTGAGAAGGGATCTTCTGTCTTACCACGATGCAGCAAATGAGATCTGAGGAGTTAGAGATGGATAGAGCATTATGGGTAGAGGGAGGAGCTTGAGATTTGGATTTAAATTCTTGTGTATGCGGATCAGTCGGATCCGAGGATCTGATCCTAGACCCATTCGTGAGGAAGAATAAAAATGGACAAGACAGATGCCAAGTTATGGCAAGTACATAACTTATAATTTAGATCCCTAGACCAAGTATTTCTGATAACATTTGACTTGCTGATGTGCACTAAATCAGTCAGTAATGAGTCAGAGGATGCCTTGTATGCCGTATATGCTAGACAGGGATTTGAGTCTGTACATATAGGATATGTTGTTTAGGTATTGTACACTTTTTGTGAGGTATCTCTGTGGGCATTCCAGTTGTTTCCTGTGTCTGAACAGATACATGCCAAAGGGGGCATTATTTTATCCGTTTTTCAGGAATTGGATATAAAAGACAGATAAGCTGTATAAACATGACATAATCTTAACAGCCACTGCTGTGCTCCATGGAAAAGAAAAGCCCTTTTTGTGAATGTAGTTGAAGGTTCATTTGTTTATGGAGAGGTCATGTTGGTTAAGGCTAAATTCAGATGTAAAGATACCCTAGATAGAGTACTGTTTTTTGGGGGCCCACCACAGAGAGTACATGCAGATTGTAACTATGGTGTTACTGTAGATCAGCAGTCGTTAATGGTGAACTCTGAGTAGGTACCAGACTCCTCCATAAGAGTCCAGAATCTGAGCAGGTAAGTGGAGGATAGAGGGATACAAATGAGTAGCTTATTAATCACCTGCAAATAAACATTGATATATAGCTGTTTAAGGGGGAAGGGCAACTTCATCTGGCAATTTTCTTATCGTCTGTGGTAGGGGCTGTATTGCTAGGGCAGAAGTACTGTAGATAACTGGCATCCTTTGCATGTGCCATTTATAATAGGTGGGATATATCACTTACAGTGGCGAGCTTCCTTATGTAGGGTATAAAGTCAGAGTGGGATGAAAATCCTTGTATTCTTGTACTAGGATTGGTAATTCCCAGTATAAATTATCAAATGCTTTCTCAGTATAAAACGCTAGTGCAGTAGATGAAATAATCAGTGTCTTTAAATTGTAAAATGTAGCATGCACTTTTTGACATTGCCTTGGGTTTATGTTGCTGTAATAAAGACACATTTGTCAGAATCTCAGTTCTGGCATATGTGACTTTAGCCTAGCTGTGACTATATCTGATTATCTGATCATTTCTCTCAACCTCCCAGTGCAAGAAATCTGGACAAAGCTAGAAATAATGGATGGACAAAAGCCCAGAAATAGGGACAGATTTTAAGTATTGCTAGAATAACAGGTTTTGCTTTATTATGTATTCTCTGAAGGATATGACGTCTGAAACTCAAATGGCTGTCATTTGTATTATTTAGGGACTTCAATCCTCAGTGGTTTGCCAGAAAACCACAAATTTTACGAGGAACAGACCAAAACTATGAGGAAAAAACCTGGACATTCTGCAAAATTCTGGACAGCTGAGAGGTGTATAACATGAAGTAGAGCATGAAAGGAATATACTTGGTGTCAGAGGATGTGATATTAAGACCTGGTTCTAAGAAGTGAGATGAGCAGATGAAATAATGTTCAAATCCAGTGGTTCATAGCTTTCTTTTGGGTGTAATTTAAGGTCTGCATGTTAACTGACTTCAAAAAGGACTGAAGTTTCTGAATATGCCCCTGGGATGTACAAGTGATTCCGACTGGAAATGCTGACAGTGTTTTTTTTGGGATAACACTAGCAATATAGCTGGGGGTCTGAGTGGCCACATATTTTAGACATTTTAAATTGGATACTTTGTGTATTATAGCCTGGGCATGGAGCATTTTAACCTATGTTTGTATGCCAAGATACTATTACGTAAATCTGAGCATGAGATTATTTTATGGCTGTTTCTGTTATTGGTTTTTCTTTATTTATGGCTGTTTCTTCTGTGTGTTTGTGTGTTTAAATAACAAATCAACTGTGTACAGATGTAAAGGTTACTCAGAAATTTACTGAAGATGTTATAACTCTTCTTTTCGGGGCTTAAGTAATTTGTCTCTCCTTTATTCCAGGTGTGCCCAGGTAATATCTGTATATGTTTGTTCCTCCATCAGTGGTAAAGTGCAGTGTTCTATGGTTCCATAAGGATTTCAGACACTGAATACTTGCTATGTCTGCCAAAGAGATACCATGACTTTGTAAGTTTAGGTATGGGATTGTGGTGTTTGCAGTTGACTGATAATCTGAAGAAGGTTTGACTGTAGTTTGAAAGTGTTTATCTCATCTGCAGGATACCTGCTAAGCTAGGTCTTAGCCATGCTACTTATCATAATGAATGCACTGCCTATATCAGTCACAAATGTATGCCTTGATAGCTGCTTGTATGTTTGGAATGGGAGGCAGGTGAGCACCACAGTCTGTGGCTGACAGTGGACAGTTCAAGCTTTTGATTAATTCCCCTCACCTGAGCAGATTAAAACTCATCACATAGTCTGTTGTAGATTGCAAAAGAGATTTCTAGTCATCTTTGATGTTGCAATGTATATAGATGTCAGATAGATCCAACAGGCCTTTCTGTAAGAATACCCTAGCAAGGAGAAAGTATGATCTAATGCAGAGCAAGTACCTTCTTGTAACTGTGGAAATTATTTTTTTCAGTGTGTACTCTGTGGCTTAATATTTTTGCTGCCCTGCCCTGTAGTCATCGTTGCTGCCCCATGCCCAAATTATAGCAGGCGTCCAGTCAATACATAGCCAATGAATACAAACTCAGTTAACCTGTGGGTGCATACTGGCCTGCAACACTTTACTGTTATGTAGCTTCTGTTTTGGCCTTTATAACCCTGCTTCATTCAAATAATTTGCTTATTCCCCCCACATCTTTTAGTAACAATGCTCTGTGATATGTCTGTGTACAACAATAGGAAAGCCAGCTCCATAGATGTCCACATTCACAAACTCGCAACTGGTGTTTAGTAGCAGTTACATTAGCAACAGAAAAATGTCTGAAAGAACTAGGAGAGTCAAGGGGAAAAGTTGTACATTACTTCCAAGAAGGAAACAAAATGAAAACGTTGGAGTAAAAGGCAAAAGGAAGTGCCAATAACAAAGCATGAATAAATGCAGACTGTGAACCTGATCATCCAGCACCAGGATTGGAAGGAAGAAAGATCTCCATTAAGAACATGTTTTTTAGAAATAAGGAAAATGAATGCCATGTCACAAATCATTTAAGAGAGAATTACAAGGTTCTAAGCAAGATGACAGGGGCAGTGAATAAACACTCTGAGGCAGTGCAGTCTCTGATACATGAGAATGTCCTGCTGATGACTAAAGTAGAAGCATCTGATGCCAGGATGGAGGAGTTAGAGGTAGCCAATGTAAGAGTGTTCAATCTCGCCGTTTGTTCTTACACACGGGTTCGGAGCCGATCCTCGGCTCCGAGTCGGCCGAATTGTAAAGCTCTGAATCTCAGAGAAGCTCGAGACCAGCCCATATCCCACAATCCTCCCTGCCATTACCCAGATCTAGTTTGCCGCTGCAACAGATCGGATCGAGGAGAGCTCGGACCAGATAGAAAATTGAGATTTGCTTACTATTTACAGATAAGATACTGATTTTTTTCCTGATATAACCTTATATTTCTTAGATTGTTATAGAAGTGCTGTGTGTGTGTTTGTAGCCTAACCCTTCTTCTTTGGGTGTGGTTTTGTGAGTGTCTTCTTTTATATAGCCCTTTCTCCATATCTATATACATATAGGATTAGCAGTTTTTCTATACTCATTAGCTATTGTTGTTCTATTAGTATGTCAGAAAAAGCTAAATCTGGCTTTAAAAGATGTTAGTGTGGGCAGAAAATGTCCATTACTGACAATCATGCTTCCTGCGTCTACTGTCTTGGCCCTCTCCATCTTCAAGATGATTGCTCTATTTGCCATTCCTTTAGCGGCAGGGTCATGACAGATAGACGCAGGAAGCTCATAGACAGAGGGTTACTGAAGCCTGCCTTTCAAGAGGCTTTGGACAAGTCGGATCAGGCTTCTAAATCCTCGAAGGGGCCGAAGATATTGGAGCCCATGTCATCGGCTCCAAGTTCATCTTCTAAGGTTTGTTCGCCGGTTCCACAGATCTCGGGGCCGAGCGTCGAACATTTATCTTTTCCTGAGCCCCAGATCTTGGAACCGGTGTCGGAGCTGCCACCACCGTCCATTCTTCGGTCGGTGCCATCTTCGGCTCCTTCGATCCGTTCTTCCAGACCTTTATCTGAGACAGATGTGGATCGTGTCGTGCAGAAACTCATGGAAAACACGGCCCTTTCCAAGTTAATTGCAGTTTCCTCCCAGTTGGTGTCGAAACTAGAAGGCCTCCCCATATCTCCAACGGGTCCTCCTTCGAGACCCATCCAGATCTCGGAGCCGGGAGAGGATGACCTGATGATAGTGGAGCCCTCTGTGCCGAAACCATCCATTGCACGATCAACCCCATTGACTTCGACTCCTTCGGAACCGATAGGGGAGTCGCGGAGCCGACGGTCTCTCCTCGGTTCCGGGACCGAGAGTCGTACCAACCTGTCGGTACCGACTCTCCCTCTCGGGGCCTTGGCACAGACTGGCTCGGCTCCGTCCTCGGGGTCGGAGCCCACGGCACCTGGGTCTGGGATGCTCCCGTGTTCTTCAGAACCGGGGGAGCCCTCGGCCAGGGGTTCCGGGGCCTTTGACCTTATGAGGAAAGTATTGTCTGCACAGACAACCACATCATCAGGGGAATCTTCTCCTTCCCCAAAAGGGCCGCTTTCTGTTTCTGCTCCCATGATCCATCCCAAGCGTAGAGCCCAATTGCCTCAGCCACCCCCAGAGGGTTCCCCCTGTTCCTTGGAGGCCTCACCAGAAGCTGCCTCTGATGAGGTCTCGAGGAAACGGTTGTGCAAGAGGAGGCACATAGATTCCCCACAGGAATCTCTAACGTCTGACACCGACTTGGATGAGGCAGAGGGGTCCCCCAAATCACCCTCAGAGGATGTGTCATTTGCAGACATCCTGGAGATCTTGAAACAGAGGGGTGATTGGCAATCCCTAGCCCCCACTGAGGACGAGTCGGTGCTGCTGAAGGCTTTTGGGGCTCAACCTTCTACCTCCTGGGTGACACCGCCCTTCGATGAATTAATGGATTTGATTGCTCGAAGGGCGTGGGAGGCACCTGACACAGTGGAACCAGTCCCTAGGAAACCAAACAAGTTCATCACTGCCCCCCAAGATAAATCTTATCTCACCAAGGGAGTTCCTGTCGACACTATGGTGGTGGCGGCAGCCACGAAAAAGGAGATGTCTGAGTCTTCCTCATCTGTTCATCCTCCTAATAAGGATTCTAGGACTATGGACAGATATGGGAAGCGCGTTTTTAGTTCAGCGACTTTTTCCATGCGTTCGCTAAACTATTTGACTCACTTCACACGTTTGCAGAGGGATCTCATCAAGGAGCTGACAGATACCCTCCAGGGTAACACAGATGCTGCTATTTCAGAAAAAGTAACAGCACAACTTAACACCCTCACCTCCATAGTAAACTCATCCATGAGGCTCATCTCGTATGCAGCCGAGGGATCGAGTAGAGCTGCAGCTTCAGCGATTGCTCTTCGAAGACAATCATGGATGAGGCTGTGCTCCTTTGCGGAAGCCTTCAAGTCTTCCTTTGCCAATGCCCCTTTTGATGGTGCTACACTTTTCGGGCCCAAGGTTAAGGAGACTCTCACTCGGTGCGAGCAAGAGGGAAAGACCCTGTCTGCTGTCGGGGTCCGTTTTTCCGCTCCTACTAGACCGTACCCCAAAGGGCAATGAGGCGGAAAAATGTGGTTCCGTAAGAATCAGGGATCTTTCCAGACCACACAGAGTGATACTCCCTCCAGAGGCAGAGGAGGGGGTAGAAATGGAAGAAGCCTTTCCAGCACTCCTGAAGGGAGGCCCAGCTGTCCTGCTCTGGAGGCAGTCGGGGGTCGCTTGGCTTTATACCCACTGGCCTGGCTAAACATTACTTCGGATTCTTGGGCAAAAAGCATTATAACCAGAGGATACAAAATCCCCTTCACATCAACGCCACCTCTACAAAGAAAGTTTCCAGACGTGCCACCCCGTCTGCGAAATCTAGCAGCTGTAGAAATTTCAAAGCTGCTCGAAAACAGAGTCATCCAACCAGTCCCGGCGGACCAAAGAGAATTCGGAACTTACTCAAGGTTCTTTTTAGTTCCAGAAAAGACAGGGGACTGGAGACCGATCTTAGATCTCAGCCATCTCAACAACTTCGTGAAGAAGGAAAAGTTCCGGATGGTCACACTTCAATCGATCCTTCCATTCTTACAGAAGGACGATTGGATGTGCTCTATAGATCTCAAAGACGTGTACTACCACATCAAAATGGCCAGACCGTCCAGAGATCACCTGCGCTTCCGGCTGGGAGCCAGTCACTTTCAGTTTCGAGCTCTGCCCTTTGGACTCACCTCAGCCCCCAGGGTATTCACCAAATGCATGGCAGTAGTTGCGTCTCACTTGAGACGACAAGGATTCCAGGTGTTTCCCTATCTGGACGACTGGCTCTTCACCGCCACCACCGAGCGTCGTCTATTGCAAGCCAGAGACTACACAATCAGCCTTTGTTCCCACTTAGGGATTTCCATAAACTTCGAAAAGTCTTGCTTATCCCCCTCACAGTGTATTTCCTTCATCGGAGCAGACCTAAATACACGTTCGACACTACTAAAGCTCCTTCCAATAAGAGCCTCAACCCTCAAACAGCAGGTTCTTCTTCTTCTGGACAGCAAGAAAGCCCCAGCCAAACTGGTGTTAAAAGTGTTGGGACTGATGGCAGCCACACTAATTGCAGTCCCTATGGGAAGGTTACACATGAGGATCCTACAATGGCTGCTCTTCGCGCAGTGGTCATTCCAACACCTACCCCTAGCGCACGAGATCAGGATAACAGACTCTTGCAGACGGGACCTCTCATGGTGGGTGCGCGATCAGAACCTCACTATAGGTCGTCTGTTCGTTCTACCCAGTCCAACAGCCACAGTAACCACGGACGCTTCCCTGATAGGGTGGGGGGGGCCTTTTTCAGAGAAGAACAGTCCAAGGAGAATGGTCCAGCATGGAGTACACTCTACATATAAATGTTCTGGAGTTGAGGGTGGTGTTCCTGGCGTTGCAACACTTCCAAGCCCTCTTACCTCTAGGAATAGTAGCAGTCAGACAGACAACATATCTGTAGTCTGGTACATAAACAAGCAAGGGGGAACCAGGTCTTACCCGTTATGCAGAGGGGCCATGAGAATTTGGCAATGGGCAGAGTCCACGGGTCGCTTTCTGATAGCAACGCACATCCCGGGGTCATCCAACGTCATTGCGGACAGGTTGAGCAGAGCCATCCTGTTACCTCACGAGTGGTCCCTCAATTCACAGATGGCGGAAAAGATCTTCCGCAAATGGGGCCAGCCTTGCTGCGATCTGTTTGCTTCCTTGTTGAATGCAAAATGCAGAAGCTATTTTGCCCTTCTACCCCCTCCGGGGGATGTCCCCAGGGACGCACTGATACACGATTGGCCCCCGGGTCTCCTATATGCATTTCCGCCTACTCCCTTGATTCCCAGATTTCTCCAAAAAGCCAGGAACCTGGAAAGGACTATAATACTCATAGCCCCATTCTGGCCTCGTCAAATATGGTTCCCCTTTCTTCGAGCCCATCAAATAGAGGAACCATGGATTCTGGACCCAGTACCAGATCTACTGACACATTCGTCAGGAGTTCCTCACCCGTCTCTACAGTCCCTCAAACTAGCAGCTTGGTTGCTCCGCTTCCCTGCCTAGCCAGGTCTCATCTACTCCCCCCGGCAGTTCAACACATTCTGGTTGCTTCTCATAAAGCTTCCACTACTAAACTCTATACGAGTAAGTGGAAACGCTTTGTATATTGGGCATCTAGCCAAAACATAGACCCCTTGGTAGCTCCTCTACATAAAATTGTAGAATTCTTATCTATCCTTTTTCACGAAGGAGCTTCCACTTCCACGCTAAGAGTACAGTTGGCGGCCATATCAAACTTCCATATTGGTGGGGAAGGTTCTCCCATTATGTCTCACAGACTTTGTAAGGCCTTTATGAAGGGAACCTTCCATCTTAGACCGCCTGTCAGAAAACCTTTCTTTCCATGGAGCCTGAATTTGTTGCTGTCGCAACTCATGTTACCACCTTTTGAACCTGCTTCGTCATGTCTCTTAAAGTTCTTATCATGGAAGACGCTATTTCTCGTCGCCGTGACCTCAGCTCGTAGAGTATCAGAGTTGCAAGCATTATCGGTCAGACCACCTTACTTGATATTCCATCCAGACAGGGTCTCTTTGCGTACAAATCCATCTTTCCTTCCAAAAGTATGCTCAGTTACAAATATTAACCAGTCTATAGAACTCCCTACCTTTTTCAAAAACCATACTAACAAACTGGAGTATATGTTGCACAAGTTGGATGTTCACAGGCAATTAAGATTTTATTTGGATAGGACCAAAGCTTACAGGAAAACAGATCAGCTCTTCGTCGCATTTGCAGACAATAAAAAGGGTATGGCAATTACTAAACGTACACTATCTAAATGGCTTGCTGACTGTATAACATTTGTATACTCTAAATCAAAGCAATCCTTGCCCACCAAACCTAAGGCCCATTCTACCAGATCCATATCCACTTCCTTAGCTCATGCAGCTCATTTGCCTTTGGACACTATTTGTGCAGCAGCCACGTGGTCTAAACCACATACTTTCATCACTGATTATAGAGTGGACAAAATCTCCAAGGATAGGACATCATTTGGTTCCACTGTGCTTAGGAACGTTCTTCCATGAGTCACTCGGGGTGACGGAGCTAGGGACGCTACCCGTGTGTAAGAACAAACGGCGAGATTGAACACTCTTACATAAAGAAGTTATGTCCTTACCATAACGTTCCATGTAGAGTGTTCATCTTGCCTTTGTTCTTACATTCCCTCCCTTTCCCCCCCACGTGTTTGGAAGAACTGGTAGGATTAGAGTCTGATCGACGTGTCTTGACCCCTTCCGGGGTATATGCTCCCATGTATCATGGGATATATGTTTAGACCATTAGTTATTGCTATGGTGAAAGAGTGTCTCTGAATGGCTGAAGAGAGTGTATACTTCTAGCACTGGAGGTGTTGGATCTTTTGGTCTGGTTTGTTTGCAAACTAGATCTGAGTAATGGCAGGGAGGATTGTGGGATATGGGCTGGTCTCGAGCTTCTCTGAGATTCAGAGCTTTGCAATTCGGCCGACTCGGAGCCGAGGATCGGCTCCGAACCCATGTGTAAGAACAAAGGCAAGATGAACACTCTACATGGAACGTTATGGTAAGGACATAACTTCTTTTTTGTGATAAAGAAGATAGGACCAGAAGGAAAACACTTAGAATCACAAGAGTGCCAAGAAAGTGTGGCTTCATTGAGGGTAGGTGTATGCATGATAATATTATCAGAATGCTAATGATAATGCAGGATGCACACACTGAAGGTAGGAGAGTTTGAGCTTGATGTGGAGAAAGCCTTTAACAGAGTGGATTGGGTGTATTTGTTTTGCTGTGTTTGGAGATATTGGGTTACTTGGTCAGTATGTGAGCATGTTGAAAAGGGTTTATGAAGAGGTGTCAGCACAGGTTAAAAATCATGGGGGGGGCTGTCAGATCAAGTAATAATAAGCAAGGGGACAAGACAAGACCAAGGGTGTCTTTTCTCCCCACCGCTATTTGCACTGTGTTTGGAACCACTGGCAATGAGGATTCGGCAGTCAGGTATTAAGGGCTATGAGTGGGGGAACTTAAATCTTATGATTGTATTCTACTCAGATGATATAATTATTACTCTCTGTAGCCCACAAAAGGATTTAGAGGACTTACCTTACCAAATTCTGTCATTAAGGATAAAAAATAAATAAGGAAAAAACCAAAAGCAATTTGTTTGAATCTAGATAAGCAGGAGGGACTAAAAGAAAACCACCCACTGGGTGTATAGATAATGAAATATCTATAAGTATTTGGGGGTATGGCTTAAGAATACATATAAAGTAAGAAAAAAGATAAAAAAAATAAATACTGCACTAACACGGCTGAGTACTGAAAAATGTTTATTCAAAATAAAATAAAATGTTAAAAGTAAGTGCTTTCACGATTACAACATCAATTCATCAGACTGAAAACTGAATAAAAGGTATAGTCACAGGAAAAACTGCACACAAGTTCAAGTTGCAAAGCCTAAAAAATAAAATACTGGAAATTACACAAGCAAGAAAATATAAAATATTACGTGCATACATATGATACTGTACAGGAATAAAAACTAATGTTTGAGTGGGCATGCTTTCAGAAAGGTTTGAGGCTAGATACCCCATTTAAACCAGGTGGTTTCTCTACATTAAACAGTAAAATCCATTTCTGTTTTGCAACTCCTGTACGGTTAACAACATCACCCCCTCTAGTTCCCACATCCAATACCTGTAGAACTAAGAACTTAAAATTATGTCCTGGGCCATGCTGAATGATGTGCTGTGCTAAAGCATTGGTCTCTCTTTTGTTTCTAATATCCCTGCAATGTTCCAAAATTCTATCTTTCAAAGACCTATTAGTTGTACCTATATAAAACACATGACAAACCTGACAGCTACTAAAATAAACGATGTTGGTACTTTTGCAGCCAGCATAGAAGTCTAACTCGATTTTAAGACTCACATAGGGATGTATATAAACTGAACCTAAGAATATGCTTACACGCTGCACAAGACCTACAGGCAAAAGTGTCCTTCCTGCTGGATCGAACAGTTCCATTGTGATGCTGTGATCTATAACACAAATGGTTCTTAAGTGACTTGTTATTTTTAGGAGTAAAGTGTCGTGTAGTATCTAGGACTAGGACACCATTCAGTTCTTCTACCTTATGTAAAATAGTCCGGTTCTTTTTTATAATGCACTAATTATTACTGTCACTGGAATAGGGTAAGGGTACCCTCAACGTGTCAGCCATAGCAGATAATGCCTGTGGACTATGGGGTGCCTCTGAATTATTATAATAGACCTTACATCTCCTTTCCCTTTCTTGCCAAGCATTGGTGATACAGGCATCAATTTCTTTCCCTTTATAACCTCTGTGTAAGAAGTCTTTCTTAAGAGAGTCAAACACTATGCAAATTCAAGTTTTATTACCACTTTCAACAAGGATGCACACAGGGTGTGTTAACTTATTAGTGGACAATAATATGTCTAAGTATTTTAGTAAGAAACCTGTTTGCTTTTAGAAGAGATAGATATTTCAAAGAAGTTCTGGAATAAGGGGGCAGGTTGAGGTTTCCTGCTGTGACTTATAAGGTTGGCAATTTTAAGTGTGGGATGTGTTCCCAATATTCCCATATTTTTGTTACTGGAAACAGTTTAATTTAAATGGAAGGCACATTCCTATAAAAGGTTATTATAATTGCCAGAGAAAAAATGTTTATTTAGCAAAATGTTCTTCATGTCCTGTATTTTATATAGGAAAAACTTGTAGACGTTTTAAGAACAGGATTTATGAATATTTTATTGGATATTAAACATTCAAAGAATACAAATGCATTAAGCAGGCACCTTTTAGAACATGCAAGTCATTCATTTAGGTTTTTAATAATACAGCGAATAAAAGCTGACCAAAAACAGAAGGTTTTGAGTGAATTCTTGGATGTGTGTGAGCTGAAATGGCAATTATCCCTAGATGCCACTAGGTTCCTAGGTATAAATGAAATGGTGAATTTAAATTGTGTTTTAAAATTGAATCATGTTTTGGGGTAATATGCCAATCTGAAGTAGGAACTTCATTTGTCAGCAACCTTTGGGATACGGATCCGATCTCGGATCCGAGCCGGCAACTTTTACCACAGCATAGATCCGAGCTCCTAGCTCCTCCCTTTACCCATAATCCCCTGCCAACCCTAACTGACCCCAGATCTAGTTTGCCACGCTTCAAGCCTACAAGCTGGATTTCGAGCTCCTGGCAGTTCAAAGTATTTGTGAGAGAAAAACTTAAAATTTTTTGTACCTTCTCTTGTGTGATTGTGTAAGTTTGTTTAGGTTCCCTCTTAGATATCTTTTTTTGTGAAAATTTTTTCTCCCTACCCTCGCTGGTTCGTAGTGTGTGTTTGTGGTGTGTGTAGGGGCCTAGTGAGTGTGTTTTTCTGTAAAACATGTCGAAGGCCCCTAAAGCCATCTTTTCAAAATGTACCGAGTGTGGCCATAAGCTTTCACCGGTGGATGGCCACTCCCGGTGCGTTAGGTGCCTTGGGGTTGAACACCTCTCTTCGGGATGCACGATTGGTGCAGCGTTCAACCCCAGGGCACTTAAGGACCGGAGGTCAAAGCTGATTCTGGCGGGCCTTTTGCCCCCGGACTTGGCTCCAGCCTCCGCTTCTTCGGTGGCCGCTACCCAGCCCTCGGTGGTAGCCACCCCTGCCTCCCTACATCCGGTTGGGACTCAACCTCCTGTTTTGGCTCCGGAGGAGAGGGAGGCCGGAAAAACCAAAAGGAAGGAGAAGCACCATAAGCGGCGGGCCGAGGACTCTTCCTCGGCCCCGCCCGCCAAGCGGGCTTCTCCATCCAGGGTTTCTGGATCGCCTCCTCCTCGGCTCCGGTCCCCTTGTTTTTCACCGGGACCTGGGGAGGAGGCAACCCGGTCCCCGTCGAGGTCATCGAGGCGTCACTCTAGGTCTGCCTCGGTGGCCTCGTCGAGGTCCACATTTAGTATGTCAGATGCAGACATGGACCGGATGATGAGGAGGTTCATCCAGGCCCAGCTGCAGATGGGAGTGCTCTTGCCTCCCCCGCTCTGGGGGGGGGAGCTCGACCCCATTTTTTGCACCAATTGCTCCTTCTCTGTCCCGCTTCCCGGGTTCGGAGCATTCGGATCCGAGCCGTGTCGGATCCGGGGGTGTGTCGGAGCCGACGGTACTAGTTACTTTGGCTCCGACTGGTCCCTCGAGTTTGTCGGATCTGACCTCTCTGAGCCGTGGGCGGAGCTTCGGATCCGAGGGACTTTGTGTGACTTCGGCTCCGTCCCGGTCGGAGCACACAGGTCCTTTGGATCCGAGGGTCTCTGCCCCGGATCTGGTCCCCGCTTCGGATCCGAGTGGGAGCCGACTCTCGGAGCCCATCGAGAGTAGCTCCCCCTCGGCTTTCGCGGTGGTGGAGAGGGCACTGTTGAGTGCATCCGGACCCCCGGTCCTGGCTTCGGCTCCTCCCTGCACTCCCTCTCAGCTGGTCCGGGCTCCCATCACCCGGCCTTCGGGACAGCCTGCTTCAGCATCTCTGGGTGTTCCTACGGAACGTGATATTGCTGGTGAGTCTTCCTCAGACAGCCCCCCCCGAAGAGGTCCCTCACAAAGCCAAGTGTAAGAGGAGGCACATGGACTCTCCTGAGTCCCTTACTGAAGATACGGATTTAGATGAAGGGGACGGCTCCCCAAGGTCACCCCCCGAGGATGTCTCCTTTGGAGACATCATGGAGATGCTCAGGATTAGGGGGGGGTGTGGTCTGCCCCCAAGGCTTCCTCCGATGAATCCATATTCCTAGAGGCGTTCGAAGCAGGGCCATCTACCTCTTGGGTGTCCCCTCCCCCTGACCCCCTGATGGACCTTATTTCCACCAGGGCTTGGAAGGAGACGGACACTGTAGAGCCAGTCCCCAAGCGCCCGGATAGAATCCTGAGTCCCCCTGCTGAAAGAACCCACTGGAGCAGAGGTCCCCCCGTGGATGCCATGTTGGTGGCGGCGGCCACCAAAAGAGAGCTGGCTCAGGAGAGCTCTGCGGTCCACCCGCCGAGTAAGGACTCTCGAGCGATGGACCGCCTGGGGAAGCAGGTCTTTAGTTCAGCAACCTTCTCCATGAGAGCGCTGAACTATATGGCACACGTCATCCAGATGCAGCGGGATCTAATAAAAGAATACGCTGCATCCCCCCCCAGAGTCCATGTCGGAAGGAGACAAGCAACTGTACTCCTCCCGAATGTCTACTCTGCATTCAGTTTCTAACACCTCTATGCGGCTCTTTTCACACGCCACTGAAGGAGCCGCTAGAGCCGGTGGAGCCGACCTTGTAATCAGGCGTCAGGCCTGGCTCCGACACTGTGACTTCTCAGAACCCTTTAAGGCGTCATTCGCGAATGCCCCGTTTGATGGTTCTGCACTTTTTGGCAAAACCGTTCGCGACACTTTAGTCCAGAGCGAGAAAGACGGGAAGACGTTGTCTGCCGTCGGAGTCTGCTTCTCTGCTCCCCAGAGGTCCTTTTCTAAGAACCAAAAGGGTCAGAAGAAGATGTGGTTCCGAAAATCTCATCAGTCCCAGTCTGCTCCGGACAACCAGTCCTCTCGTGGCAGAGGAGGACAGGGAGGACGCCCAAGAGGCAGAGGGGTCCCAGAAACTTTGGGTCCAGAGAACCATTCTCTGAGAGGCCCACGCAGAACCCCTGAGGGGTTGCCCGGCTGCTCCACTCTGGAGGCAGTCGGGGGGCGTCTTTCAAAGCACCTAGCAATGTGGGAGTCCATAACAACAGATCGCTGGGTGCTTCGCATCATATCCAGAGGTTACCAAATTCCCTTTATTGTAACCCCCAAAACCAAAAGCCTCCCCGACGTACCACCCAATCAAAGGGAGGCAGCTGCTACAGAAATTCAGCAGCTTTTGCAAAAAAGAGCCATCCAACCCGTCCCCCCAGATCAGTTCGAATCAGGGTTTTACTCCAGGTTCTTTCTGGTGCCAAAAAAGACGTCCTGAACCTGGCTGTTCCCAAAGAAAAGTTCCGAATGGTCACCTTACAATCTATTCTCCCCCTATTACGGGAGAACGATTGGATGTGCTCGATAGACCTCAAGGATGCGTACTACCACATCCTAGTGGACAGACGCTCCAGGAGGTTCCTCCGCTTCCGGCTGGGAGCCAGTCACTTTCAGTTCAGGGCCCTTCCCTTCGGTCTCACCTCAGCCCCCAGGGTGTTCACCAAAGTCTTGGCGGTCATAGCGGCCCACCTGAGGCTTCAGGGAATTCAGGTCTTTCCGTACCTGGACGACTGGCTCCTCATCGCCCCAACAAGGCATCTGCTCTGTTCAGGCAGGGATTATTTCCTCGACCTTGCTCCACGTCTAGGGTTAACTATCAACATGACCAAATCCTCTCTAGTCCCCTCACAGGTAATAGATTTCATAGGGGCGAGATTGGATTCCAGGATAATGCTTGCCTTCCTGACTCCCGATCAGCTTCAGAACCTGAGGTTGCATGTCAAGGCCATTCTCATACTTCCTGCTCCACCTGCGGAGTTGATCCTGAGGGCTCTAGGGTCCATGGCGGCAGCTATTCCTCTACTGCCCCTAGCCCGCCTGAATATGAAGGTCCTGCAGTGGACCCTCCAAGTACAATGGTCCCTGTCTCGCAACCCCCTGTCCCATCCTATTCCCCTAAGCAGGGCTTGCAGAGGGTCGCTCATGTAGTGGCTCCGGTCCCCGAGTCTCCACACGGGACGACCATTCTCGATGCCTTCCCCGTCGCCACAGTGACCACGGACGCCTCTCGCCTGGGGTGGTGGGGGGGCACTATTCAGGCAGAACAGTCCAAGGCACGTGGAACGACACAGAGACCTCTTTGCATATCAGTGTCCTAGAGATGAGGGCGGTGCTTTTAACGTTGTAGGCACTTCACAGCCTTCTACCGATTGGGACAATTGCAGTACAAACGGACAACATGTCAGTTGTCTGGTACATCAACAAACAGGGGGGAACCAGGTCTTATCCCCTTTGTCGCGAGGCCATGAGAGTGTGGGAATGGACGATTTCCACCAACCGCTTCCTTATTGCAACGCACATTCCGGGACGGTCCAGCATCCTAGCAGACAGGCTCAGTCATTAGATTCTGACTCCGTACGAATGGTCTCTCAATCCTCTAGTAGTGAAACAAATATTTGCCCTATGGGGGCAACCCTGTTGCGATCTTTTTGCCTCTCCTTCAAATACCAAATGCAACAGTTACTTCGCTCTAATCCCCCCTCAGGGGGAGTCCCTGAGAGACTCTCTAGTACATGCTTGGCCTCCCGGTCTCCTTTACGCTTATCCTCCTTTGCCCATGATGCTGAAACTCCTACAGAAAGCCAGTCGGCTGGGGAGCAAAATGATCCTCATTGCCCCATTCTGGCCTCGTCAAACATGGTTCCCGTACCTGTGGTCTCACCTAATTCATCCACCATGGATTCTGGATCCACTCCTGGATCTCATTGCCCACCCTCTGGGTCTCCGGGCCCCCAACCTGGTCATCCTCAAACTGACTGCTTGGTTGCTCCAGTTCCACTCCTGATTAGGACTCCCGGAATCTCCTCACCAGTCAAAGCCATCCTAGTAGCAGCACATAAACCTTCCACCAGAAGAGTCTACTGAAGCAAGTGGAAACGTTTCTCCATCTGGGCGGAGCACCATCACTTGGATCCTTTCACGGCGCATCTCACGTCGGTTTTGGATTTCTTAACTACCCTTTTTCATCAAGGGGCTAGCTGCTCTACAGTCAAGGTACAACTGGCAGCGATTTCACATTATCATGTAGGGCATGAATCGGGCCCTCTAATGACTTCCAAGCTTTGTAAAGCTTTCCTCAAGGGTACCTTCCTTCTCAGACCTCCAGTCAGGGAGGTAGTACCCCCATGGGATTTGTCTTTGGTTCTCCAAGCCTTGACTAGCCCCCCTTTCGAGCCGGCGGCCACGGTTGATCTTAAATATCTCTCTTGGAAGACGGCCTTCTTAGTGGCCATTACTTCAGCTAAAAGGGTCTCTGAACTTCAGGCTCTATGTGTTAAACCGCCGTATTTATCCTTCCATCCAGATAGAGTTTACCTCAGGATCAATCCGTCCTTTCTGCCTAAGGTGTCTTCGGAAGCTAATATTAATCAATCTATTAATCTTCCCGTGTTCTTTCCCCATTACCAGAACAAAGGAGAATATAAACTGCATTCCTTGTATGTATGTGCACAGACAATTACGTTTTTATACTCATCGAACTGCTGGTCATAGGCAATCTGACCAGTTGTTTGTCTCCTTTGCCAAAACAAGTTTAGGCAAGTCAATTTCTAAAGTGACATTATCACGGTGGATAGCTAGTTGTATCCTCTTAGCGTATCAGAGTTCGGGAAGGCCTGCACCTCAGGGAGTCCGAGTTCATTCTACTAGGGCCGTCGCTGCTTCGGCGGCTTTGAAATCTAGGGTTCCCGTAGATGATATTTGTTCCGCAGCCACTTGGGCCTCATCTCATACCTTTATCAGCCATTACAAACTGGATGTTGTCTCCAGAGGTAGTGCGTCCTTTGGCTCTGCAGTGCTCCGGAATGTTCTTCCATAAAGGCCACCCAGGATTCAGGTAGCTGGGGACTCTGTCCCAAAGGTTGCTGACAAATGAAGTTCCTACTTCAGATTAAGAAGTTATGTACTCACCATAACGTTCCATCTGAGTAGGTATCTTCATTTGTCTGCAACCATCCCCCCCTCCTTCCCCCTGACCTATAGGATCTGTCTTGGATAAGCCCCTTCCGGGGCACAATAACATTGCTTATATCGGGCAAACTTGATCTGAGGTCAGTTAGGGTTGGCAGGGTATTATGGGTAAAGGGAGGAGCTAGGAGCTCGGATCTATGCTGTGGTAAAAGTTGCCGGCTCGGATCCGAGATCGGATCCGTATCCCAAAGGTTGCAGACAAATGAAGATACCTACTCAGATGGAACGTTATGGTGAGTACATAACTTCTTATTTTCAATGCTATTTTTCACATCACATATATATTTATATAATGTTATATAATTTATAAATTTTAAGATATTCTTAAAAATGTTTTATTTCAAGTTTTAACGATTGCCACCTTTGTGTAGAAATGTTCATGAAAATGTTTTTTATTTGAATGGTCTTTTATAAGAAAATTGGTTAGCAGAATATTAATTGATGGCCATTAATCAGTGTTAGTGTTAATTTATTATTTAATTGATGGCTGTATTTGAATGCTGGGTAGATGGTATGAATTTGTACTGAAGAAGTCTCTAAGAAGGGATGAAAGCACTTAACTGTGGTTAATTGTACATTGTATTCCAGTTCAGTAAAGCAGTGCTGTTCAAGTGAACTCGGCTGCTCGTCCTCCCTTTTGGTTATTTGGTTTGTCGATATTTACAATGTCACACATTGCACTACCTACGTACTTTTTCTTTTTTTTTTTTTGACACTATCTGCATCATGTATGAAGAGTGACTGTTATCGTCTGTAATGTTTTAACTGTATAGAATTGTCTGGATGTAATATATTACAACATCTTGTAGCAGTTTGTTCTTTCAACTTATTTTTTTGGATAGTATTTCTAATGTAATCTTTATTGTATTGGAATGTATTGTATTCTTTACTGTACTGTATGTGGAGATTTTCTCCCTGGGCCTCTGCTGAAAATGGGTTTTGTAGACCCAGTCAGACCACCCCAGTAAACAAATGTCAAATAAGTAAATAAACAACCATTTGTAGACAGGCCCTACTGTCAGCAAACTTTTAGCTCATTCAGATGATTCGTCCATTTGATATGATACAGTTCTGTTGATGTCACTCCATTTTGTAAACCTTTACAAAAATATGCATATTTGCTTAATTTATTGGCAAATAATGTAAGTATTTCTGAAGTTGTAGAATTTAGACACCAAGTATCAGTTAGAAGTTTTGTTAATATTATATTAATTTTCATTTAAGTATGGCCTAGTTTATTTATTCAAATAGTAACATACAGCATATATTCACAGTAAGCATGACAGTAAATTACATTGTCTCACTTATTGTTATTTCTTATTTGTGGCCATGTCACTTTCCATGGTTAGCTATGTGCCAATTAGACTAGTGGCACAATTCATCAAAGCGATAATATAATCTAGTTATAAGAATAATTTATAATTTTATGATATTTTCAAAAGAAGTGTGTTTCTCCCCGGGCCTATGCTGAAAATAGTCTCTTTCCCAGTCAACAAATGTTAAATAAATAAATAGTGCAACCATCTCAAAATGCAGTGCATCAGGCTGATAAATGCAGTGTAATCTTTCTTTTCTCAACCATCTTATCAAGACAGTACTTATTTGGTCACTCAGGTCTATGCACTCAATTACCAAATTATGCAAAGGTACAATATTCATATCCACATTATTAATCAGTCATAAAAATATAAATATCTCTGCAGCTGGCAAACCACGCATCAGTCATCAGTGATAACCCCATCTTGCATTATGTAAGCAAAATCTGTTTACAACATGTATCGCATTCAGTTGCTGCAAATGTGAATATACAGCAAATATTCATAACTGATTGTAAGATCTGCTTCTTTGTAGTGTCATATTTCTTAAATAATTATTGACGTAACACAATCAGTCTGTATGTCACTTCCATTATTGTATATCAAGACATCCAAATGTTAACCTCTAGAGCAGTCCAACTTCTCACCAGTAGAAGTTCTGTCATTATTTAAGTATGAATTTAGTACCATTCGGTACTTCCATAATATGTTACTGTCTGGCTATTGAATGAAACTCTAATGTACAACACATATTCATTACTGGTCAGAAAGTAATTACAATTTCTGTTCCTGTGCCTTCCCATTTTGGTTTTGTCATGTTCCTTACCTGTGGGTACACTGGCAGTACAACATGCACTTCGTCTGTGCTTTATAAATAAATAGTGCCATTCATTCTTTCATTCATTCATTCATTCTTTCATTCATTTTCTGATTATCTACTTAATCCAGTTTAGGGCTGCAGAGGACCTGGATGTGTTCCAACATTCACTAGGAGCCACAAGCCTGCAAGAGGAAGTGATCCTGATGGGGTGCCAGCATACCTCAGAACAGTCCAGATTTTTGCAGAATGCCCACATTTTTGGCCCATATTTTTGGTCTGTTCCTCATAAAATTTGTGGTTTTCTGGCAAATCACTTGGATGATCTGAAGACTGCAGTCATTAAATAATGACATACCTTTGAGTTTTAGACTTTCAATCCTTCAGAAAATGTATGTTAAACTGTGTTGCTCTAGCAACTTTCTAAGTTTGTAAGAGCAACATTTAAGATATGTACCTATTTTGGGCCTTTATTCCCTCCATTTTGTCAGGCTTTGTCCATATTTCTTGCACAAAGAGGTTGAGAGGTGTGGGTACCAGTCGATCCCAGAATGCACATATGCACATGTGCACACACTTACATAGCACACACAACCTACACGTACTTTGGATGAACACTATTTGACCAGTGGCTTATCTTTGAGATGTGTAAGGAGAACAAAGCACTTGGCAAAAACCCATAAAGACATAGGGAGAATGAAGAAAATCTGCATAAAGGGCACCCCAGCTAAGAACCAAACTTTAATCCCTATTAAAGAGAACATAATGGTTTGCCTGAGTTTAAGTACAGAAACAATGCTACAAGTACAGGTGTGTATGATTTGAAAGTTTCTCCTTGTAATGCATAAGAAATTTAAACTTCAGAGTAGTCCTGCATTCAGCAGACTAAACACACGAGCACCTCTGTTGCCTAGGAAAGGAGCACAGTACTGAATCTTCTCACATGTACCAACACTTCATCCTGAAAACTTACTACTGGCAGAGAAGTTCAGGTCCATCTTAAATGCTAGCAGGGTAGCTGTGATGGAGGAGTTGATACTGCAGGGGTAGACATAAAGGTCCTATCCATAGTACCATGTAGTAACCAGAGTAGAAAAAGAAGGTAAGGGAGCATGAGCCTCAGACAGGTATACAAAACACCACCTTTTTGATCTCCAAGCTCTTGCTAGTGTTGGGCTCTCCCTCTAGTATTGGTCAAGCTGCCAGCTTTTATCTGCTGAGAGCAGCAAAAGAAAGCTAACTCACCACCACTTAACCTACTGTTAGCAAGATCTGAAGGGTCAAGTACAGCACTTCCCACACCTAAGCACATAGTCAGCTGTTTATATTGCATGAAGCAGGTCCTTGTGTTCCTGAAGCATGCTTTCAAGGTTGAAATGTGGCCTAGGGAGTCTTTCTTCCCTGCTGCTTGGGTTCCAGAATTGTCAGTGAAGGGTGGGCAGACTTTCTTAGACTCTCCCACTCTTTCTCGGTCTTTAGTCTTTCCTGCTACAGTGGGCTTCTGCATCTTGTTTGATGTCTGTTGAGATATGACTGAGAGGGTTAGAGAAAGTTCATCTTGCAAGTACCAGCTGATAGTATGGTAGGGATTGGATCGGGCCTTTTGCCTGGTAGTGTTAATGGCAAGCATTTCCCCTTGAAGTAAGGGTAGGTTACCTACTTTTGACCATGTATTTGTTGCTGCCTCCACTTGTCACTTAGGAGCAATGCAGGTCAGTCCCTTGTGGTGGCACTAGTAGGAGACCTTCTCCATCTCCATTGGAATCCACCTGAGCTGGAGATGTGAAGGAGCATAAATTCATGCGTGTGAGATGGACAAGTTTAATAACTCCCCCTTCCTCACTGACATTCCATAATGAATTCTGTATTTAAGTGTCATGTTCAGTAAAACCAGGCTGTTATTGCTTAACTTATAATAAAACTGCTGAGAGTACTTCCACTGAATACTTAAAAGAAACTAAGCTTCTGTTTTCTTCCATACTACTTTAGAAAAGAAAATCGACTGTTAGACTAACAGTTTGGGGAAAATAGCTACCCCTTAGAATTTTTTGTTTGCTTGCTTTATTTTATTTATTTTGCCAAACTGTTAGTTTAAGATGTTGCAAGTTACCTAAATGCTTTACAGTTTGTCAGCTATTCCAGTTAACTCTATTTAGAGCCTTCCCCAACAGTGATGTAATAATGCCCTGCAAGCATGTTGTACTTATTGCTAGATGTTTTGGGTCACATCAGTCACATTTTCATTTTCAGCAGGAGTTTTAAAAGCAATCCTTTAATGTACTTTTAAAAAATAACTTTGTTTTTCCACCCATGCATGCAAACTGTCTTTTGTGGAAACGTAAGAGTTTACTTCAGTCATTTGCACATGTTCTGTAAAGTATGCTGAGCTCCATGCATGCATAGTACATTTGGTCTTTCTTTTTACGCACCGACAATCATCTTTTTGTACTTCTTAGTTTTGCCATTTCTCTAATGTTTTTCTGTCTTTAGTTGAAAGTTTAGGTTTAGCTTCAGCATTTTTTTCACCCTTGGGATCCAAATACAAAATCTTCCTGTTGTTAAAAATGCCTTTCGTAGTATTATTGCGATCAATAAGACATCATATCCATTTTATAGCTATCTTTTAGCCTCATAATATTTTTGTTGATCTCTGTTTCTTTGTCATTTCCATTTATGTAGTTTGATAAAATTCCATAACCTTATTTTCTTTGTAAATCTATATTATATTTAGATAACTTTCTAAGTAACTGCTACATTTTGTATTTGGATTTGAAGTGTGTTCTGTGATTTAATAATGCTTTTAAAGTTTTGTTTCCTGTGCACACATCTGTGATGTATTTATGATTGTACTTGTATTACAGGCTTTTCTGATATATTAGTTCTGGTACAATTTGCCCAATCATTTCATTTTTATCTCCGTTTCAATTCCTAGAAATGTCACAGGGAATCTGAATCTCCATCATTTTATCTGTTCCTTTTTCTGTAGAATTTAACTAAGGTTGGAAAGACTGACAGAGCAGTTCAGTGCACATCTGTATGCAGGGGCTATGCGGGAACTAGTAACTGTAATCGAGCCTCTTTCCACAAGCTTTATACTTCACTTTCAAATCCTAGTGTCTCTGCTCTAACCCAGAAGTAGTAGGCCTTCAGGGATATCTTCATGCTTGATCCATTAATGGACCAGTGTCTCCAGCCATTGCTGTTGTGCAAAATCCATAACATAAATACAGAACGTATGCAAGTGTAAGATTACCTATCGTTGCAAATTTATAAAATACGGTATTTCAAATGAAAAATATTTCCATCAGACATTAAAGTACTACGTTTTCTTGTCATGTTTTATGTCAAAATGACTCTGTATACAGTTAGGGTATATAAAACTGATTACCCTCAAAGCAGTATTGGTTTCTCTTGATAATATAACTGACAATTTCTTGTTGAAGGACAGTTTGTAAAGGGCAGAAAGAGCAAAACTGGTATACTGCAAATACATATTTGTATTCAACATATCCCTACAGTTTCCTGTCCCCGTTTTACTCTTACATTTAGTACCAGTGTTCCTATACTGTTACAGTGTAGTTTCAGTTTACCAGTGATTGCAAGTAATTGTTAGGATGTAGAATGCTTTAGCTGCCTACAGGAGAGAGTAACGTGATGAGCGTCTAGCATTTCTATTGTGCAGCTATTAGACTAATTAGATAGAAAACTCTGTACATCTCTGACGTTTCTCTTTTTCTCATCAGCTCTATGATGACATTGAGCAGGAGCCTCCTAGTCCAGAACCAATGGAAGAAACAGAACCAGAAGATCCAAATCTTAATGGCACTATCTTGCCAGGTAAGTCCTGAAAATTTAGTTCACAAATCTTATAAGTCTGACTGAAACATTTATGTGTATTTTGGATGGTACATTGCCAGAAAATAAATATTTTTTTCACGAAATGGGGTTCCTGCAGATAAGTGGCATTTTATAATAAAATAACCTGTTATCACAACATACAAAGAAATATTAGCATTCCTTCACAAGTGATAGACTGGAATTATACTGCCTTTTGTTTACAGAACCTAGCATTGTACAGAAGGAGTTTATTATTTATACAAGTCTGAGAAACAATCAAGTGGACAGGTCTGAGTATCTTTTTCTGCCATAAGCATCCTACACAAATCGCCTTAAGGCTGTGTCTCTGTACTCAGTCTCCTACAGGTTACTGAGGGAGGGGTGTATGCCTGGCATATAAGGCATCCTCACATCCAGCACTGATGGATCTCTTGCACATCCGCAAATCAGACAGCCAGAAACACTAGATCCAAGGACCTGAACTTTGCCTGCAACATAAGTAGAACATGCTGGAGAGACTGATACGTGTCTCAAAGGATCCTTGCTCTGTGGAATAAGCTCCCCATCTACATGAAGCAAAGTTCACCCCTGACCATGTTCAAAAGAAACCTTGATCATTGGATGGGAAATCACAGATTCACCCATGGTCTGGCTCCCCAGGTAAAGTAATCCCCAACTAACATATGCCCCCCCCCCACAAAACCAGTAGCTATATCTTTACTAATGTACCCCGACACTTGGGGACAAACCTGGATTGGGTTGCACAGCTAGGTTTGTAAAGATCCTTGTGGTTGTTAGCCTAGTAGAAACTTATGAATCTATTAGTTTGGCCCAGAGGCAGAAAATAGTGGTTGTAATACATATAGAAAAAGTTGTTGTACATATATGGCCAACATAGACAATAAGAAAGAAAATGTAACAAAAATAAATAACTTTTTACATATAGATAACTATCTACATGGAGAGGATATTTTTACAGAATATAGAGTATGGTAAAGGTAGATAACAAGTAGTGTTTAGATTGATAACTGTCTGCATATAGAGAATAGCACAGAGAATGTAACAATGTTGGATAATTAAAAACCAAAGAGACAACACAAGAACCAAACATGAAGACAAACAGTGATGAAACTTGAACCGACTGAGACTGCAACACAATTTAGCACTTTTGTTCTTTTATTTTAGAACTTCTTCAGAAAATGAAGACACTCCCCTATCCCACTATTTGAATACATTGTAATGAGAATCACATGATTCTAGTTACCCAACCAGACCAACCATACCTATACAATCAAAATATAAAATACAATAATAATAAAAATGAATATAAGTAAAAAATAACATACTTTGATTAACTAAATCTGTAAAAAACATTTAATATTAATGGCCTCATTAAGGCCCCGTGTGTGTTTCGCCCTCAACTTGATTTGCCAGGCTGATTCACAACATTCTATTAAAGTTTTAAAATCTCCAGATAAAAAAAAACTATCACCTGATTTCTCCAAAACATGAAAAGAAAACTTTTAAAAGTCTGGACAAACCAGTTCATGCCTAGTAAAAGCATTATTTTGGCCTTTTTTCTTTACAGCCAATATGTGTTCATAAATTCTTCTATTAAAAGTTCTTATATTTTTTCCACTATAAAAACCATTACACAAATCACAATTGGCTATATAGACCACACATTTACTCTTCCTTAGCCCACATAGTCCATTTCATATGCTTAAAATGAACTGAAGATGTATTGCTGATGAATCTGCACTGTTTACAATGTCCACAGCCAAGGTATCTAGTGTATCAGAATTTTCATTTGTACAATTAATTTTATTTTAAAAAATGTTCCTTATGTTGCATATTTTTTTCATAGGTTCATAGGTGTGTACTAGGCCAACGGCCCTAGAGCCTTTACAAGCCTAGCCCATAGAAGTGCCCTTGCATCATGCCACCATTAGTTCCCAGTGCCTCAATCAAGTAGAGCCACTGGAGTGATCCCCGGGGTGATCTTCCTATTTCCCATCCACTCATCAAGATTTCTCTTGAAAAGGGCCAGTGAGGTGCTCTGCTTGACATGTATGGGAAGTCTATTCCAGAGCATGGGCAGTCTCTGGGTTATGAACCTGTGCCTCCAGAATGTTCTGTTGATTGTGGTAATAAAGGTGAGGTCCCTGGAGGGTGTGGTGCAGAGGGATTGGGATTTCTTTAGGTGTAACATTTTTAACAGGGCTGGGTCAGACGTGGCTTTGTAAGTCAAGCAGAGATCGCCTCTTAATAGACGATATGAGACAGAGAAAAGCTGGAGTTTTTTGAGTCTTTCCATGTAGGGCATGTGTTTAAGGCCTAGAATCCTCTTTGTGAGGTACTTTTGTGGCCTTTCCAGCTGTTGCAGGTGTTTAGTGAGGTACATGCCAAATGGGGCATTATACTCGATGATTGGTCTAATGAGGGAAGAATAGAGAGAGAGACGATGACCTCTTTCTTCCTGGATGCAAAACCCTTGGTAATGAGATGTGCCACATAGAAGGACTTCCTGACCACAGTGGAAATGTGGTGGGCGAAGGAGAGGTTGTTGTCAACCTGTGTCCCCAGATCTCTTATAATGCCTTCAGTGTTCATTTTGCTACCATCAATGTGGTAATTAGTGGGAACTGAGTTTTTCCCCAAAGGGAATGATGATGCATTTTTGGCATTAAGCTTAAGGCCATGGTTTCGACACCACTCATTGGTCTCAGTGAGGCCTTTCTGTAGGATTTGTATATCACTTGAGGAGTTAATAATGTCTTCCAGCTTGTAATCTTCGGCGAACTTGGTCAGCCAGAGTCCCTCCATGTTGGCCTGGACTTCTGAGAAGTAGATGCCAAACAGGAGAGGACCCAGGACCGATCCCTATGGGACTCCACTCGTGACTGGTTGGCAGTCTGACTTGGAGTCTGCTACTTTCACACTGTGGGTTCTATCTGTGAGCCAGTTTGCAAACCACCTAGTGATATAGGGGTTGATGCCTAGTTTGGTGAGTCTATCAATAATTCCTGAGTGGGGAATGGTATCAAAGGTCTTGGCCATATCGAGGTAGGCTGTATGAACTGCCTTGCCCTCATCCACAGCTCTGGTGACTGACTCAAAGACGTCAACCAGGTTGAACAGGCATGATCTACCATTCACAAAACCAAATTGCGTGGGATCCAGAGTTTGGAGATTCCCTATATCCTTGTTAATTAGGTCTATGATGATGCGCTCCATAGCCTTACATATCAGACTCGTAAGGCTAATGGGGTGATAATTCCCAGGGTCTGTAGTTGCTCCCCCTTTAGGGAGTGGGATGACTGTAGCAGTCCACCATTCGGTAAGGACATAGCCTGAGGTGAGGCTGTGATTGAACAGGGCACACAGATGTGGTGCCAGTTCACTTTGTAATTCATGTAGAACACAGCCAGGGATATTGTCGGGTCCCATGGAAGCTGTATTCTTGGCGTTGGACAATGCAGCTTAACCTGTGCTGCAGTAATACTGGGTGCCTGGCATTCCTGCGGTATTGTGATTCATCCTTTGGGGAGGGGGTAAAGTTGGCACTGAATCTGTCGGCCAGTATGTTGGCAATATCTGTTGGCTCAGTATAGGAGGTACCATTGTGCAGTAACTCTGGGTATTGCCGTGCAGATTTGCGATATAACTGTAGCAGGCTTTGTGGTTGTTTTAGTGACTGCCGCAATTCTGTCTTCATAGCTAGCTTTAGAGGTTTTGAATAGCGATCTCAACTTTTTGTGAGGCTGATAAGGGAGTTTTTCCAGTCTTGGGACTTCACCTTTTTCTGCAACAGTTTCTTTCCTTCTGCTGTAGAGTTTGTTAATGGTAGGGGACCACCAGATTGGCTTCCTTTTTTTGGAGAAGAGCGTCTTGGTTCTGATGGGTATGGCTTGTTCCATGCATTTTTGTACGTGTTCATACAGTGCATTGGTGTATGATTCGGCAGTCATGCACCTATTTTCCATTTGCATGGGTGCCGTGAAGTTCGCCACCTCTGTTTTTAGGAGCCCAAAGTCAGCTTTGGAGAAGTTTTTCATGGTGGTTACCTTTGCTGGTGGTGTGGGTGAGATGTGGATTTCCATGGTAATTAGTTTGTGGTCTGATCTAACCAGGAAGGAATTGACTATTGGTGTTGGGCAACAGTTGCCCATGTTAGTAATAACCAGGTCAAGGATGTTTCTTCCTCTAGTGGGAGTAAGAATTAGCTGGTCCAGCGCATCGGAATTAATGAAGTCCAGGAAACTTTGGGCAAGTGTGTTGGTGCATGAGTAGTTTTCCCAGTTGATGGAGGGGTAGTTGAAGTCACCCAGACTGAGTGTGTTGGATTGGACCCTAACAGTTTCCTGGGTGCTTAGGAACGTGGAATGAGATTCTTGGGACATGGTTGGGGACCTATAGCAGGCTGCAACCTGAATCGCCATCTTATCCACTGTTAGTTGTACCTGAAGTATCTCTGATGCATTATGCTGGGCTACTAGTCAGGAAGTGTTCATATCCTTTATGAATATGGAGATGCCAGCCTTTGGAGCTTCGGTCCATTTTCTGGGGCAGAAAGGTGTGGAATGAGTTATAGCCTGGTAGCGCAGAGGTACTTTCTTCTACTTTAAGTCAGGTCTCCGATACAGCACAAATGTCGATGTTCTCCATTTTGAGGAGTGCTTCGAGTGAGTGCATCTTGAGATTTAGACTTCTAGCATTGAGCAGCATAACTCTCAAATTGCATTTATTTATAGCTGTTACGGTGGTAATTTGGTCTTTGGAACACCGCCTAAGAAAGGCAGTATAGGAGTGGCAAGAGCCTTAGCCAGTGTCCGGAAACCTAGGGGTGACAGATGCAGGCCATCTCTGGCAGAACATCAAGGTCTGTCAATCATGGCAATTTTTGAAAGTGAAAACTGGCTTATCACCTTCGAACCAGTTCTAAATTCCCGGACAAAAATCTTCCAATTTTCCTTAATGATGTCTTTAATTAACCACATTTCATTTGAAATTGGTGCTTTGGTATCTCTCTAAGTCTCATAATCTCTTTCTCTATATTAATTAACCATGCTTCATCATATCCCCTCTGCATAAAAAAGGTTCTGAGCTATCACCAAGGGGAAAGTTAAGTGAACTTTTCAGTGATGTCACATAGGGAAAATTAATATTTTATAAAGGATATAATTTTAAACATTGTACTGTAAAAAAAAATAAAAACAGGCACAACTATGAGGAAAATGCAGCACGGCACTGGAGGCACTGCATGTTGAGGTGCATAAGGTATGAAGATCACAAATGCGATAAGACACTTTAAGCATCTGTATTGAGACATGGTTCAACATATGCAGTGATAAATACTGTTCCTGCTGGATAGTTTATTTTATTCACACATTTGTCTTCGCTTTGTTGTCATATTTACATAGTTAGATTTGAATATGCAAGGTAGTTCATCCTTAAGGAGCGCCAGCTGGAACTCTGTTAGTACTGCTGTAGGAGTTGTGAAGTCCGGAAAGTTTGCTTTAGCCTGTGTAATGAAAGCATTTGCATAATTTGTTTAGGTGGGGTTACTAGGTTCCTTTTAAACTTGTTGAATTTGTTTCTGTTCTAATTTCTTGTGGAAGGTAATTCCAGTTTGCTGATAATAGTTTCCTAAAGCTTCTTTTCTCCTACTTAATTAGAAAATTGAGGTCTTTGTAGGCTGAGTTAATTCAGGGACCTTACTCTAAGGAAGTTTGGAACATTTTGTATATGTTTGTTATTAAGGGGTGTGCAGCAGCTGTTGTGTAAAGGTTTGAATGTGAGAGTGGATAGCAGTAGTATGGCTCGAACTGGGAGTATAGCACCTGATCCAGATTTACCTAGTCATTACTAGCAGAGAAAGAATTTAGGCACCCTTTGCAGGTCCCCTGAAAATATATTTGTGGATTTTAGGTTGTAGCCAGGATGTTGGTACTACCCTGTGAGCACCTTAGATGTTTTCTATGCACTATGGCCGATGGATACTTCCCAGTCTTTCACAGCAACATGCTTGGGTGGGGAGCAGTACTTAATTTCTGTTTGTGTTTGTATACCCGAGTTGCTTACTAGAATGGTATAGCAGCCATTGAGAAACTATTGCATTTTATTATGCTGTCTTCTTTATGGACCTGAGGATTAGAGCTGGCAGTGATCTAGAAGCACTGCAAAGCAGAGACTGCCTATGAATGCAGTTGTTACTTGCTTTGATGAGAGAGGGGTACTCTTCGGCCTGCTTTCTTGTAACTCCCTTGTAGCTGCATGATTTTTGAAAGTATTTCTTAAATATTTTATTTATTTTTTTACATTTTTTTATGTTGATAATCACTTTTGAGACTATAAATTGGCTGTCCTACCAAAAAGTCATATCCATAACAATGCTTGCTTATAGACAGATATGTAGCCATTTTAAATGAGTGTGTTTCATACAGGATTTAGGCAAGTCTGTCTTGTCTAACAGTCTTGTTTTGCAGAATAAAACTGCTTGTACTGTTTTACTTATCTGGATAGCAAGAGCTCCCTAACTAAGAATCTGCTGTGCTGTGTGTAATTCAGTTATTGACTAGTTAGATGCAAAACAAAAGAACTGCTTAAGAACTGTTTATAGTAAACATCAGTACCCATTGCTTGTCTGCAAAGAATGTGTATTCTTAATTGTGAAAGGTGCTGCCTACTTGCCAGAGCCAGGAAATCCAAGCTATTGCATGATGAAGGTATTTGCAGTGTGATAAAAGCTGGCAGTTTGCCTGAAATGTACTTCAGGTGCAAACAAATGGAAGTTTGGTACAAGGGGGAATTTCATGAATGTCTGAAGTTGTCTAAAACCATTTTTGTTCTGCTTCTACTCTGACCATCGTTCTGCCCCTTGTGACTGCTGTTCTGACCATTTTGTTCCCCATGGACAGGAACTTGTGTCTCATTTGTTCCATGGACATGGAGTGGGGCTATCAATCAGAATGAGGGTCAGGGCTTTTGCTCTATTACTTACTACTCATGCCTGATAACCTGCTCAGGATTGGACATGAAGTGGGCATCAGCAAGGGCATGACACTCACTTCCACAAGTGACATAATCCCTAAAGAATGACATGCCCTCTTTTGAAGCCAGCATTACTGTGTGATCTCCATTCTTCATCGCGTACTATAACCCAAGACTGTGCACCCCATGCATGTGCCCCACAGTGTTCTCCAAAGAGAGACAAGCTAAGCCCCATCATTCCTTGTTGATCCAAGCCATCTCCAGCATGCATCTCAAACACTAACTGAACTCGAGTCACCTGAGTTGTTTATTTTTTTATTATTATTATTATTTATCCTTCTGATAAACGGGTAAGTGAGCTAGCCTGCTGACCCTTTTCAGTCACAACACAGGAACAAATAATGAAAGGAACAATTAGAAATAACACAAACACGTAAGTATAGTTGCATACAGTAAGTATTTAATGCACTTAACTACCAAATTATAACAATGATTTGGTATGTATTAAGCTGCTTGAATTACATTGTAAAGGATCAAACATTTTATAGATCTACAGGAAGTCAGAGCGTTATCTCTTCAAGCCATCAGAACAGGCTAGTAAAGATTAATTGGTGACATTGGCACTTACTGATTACTCAGTGCAGTTATCCAAACCATGGTATGATTATTTTAATAGAATTACTGGACTGTTTGTGTTCCAGGTTTGTTTTGTTTTAGATAATGTTATGTTATGTCTTTCGGCTTTTCCTGGTTAGGGGTCGCCACAGCGGAACTCCGGTCCGCTAATGATTGACAGTTAATTTTTATGTACCGAGTTGCCAGCTCTGATGCACAACCTTCAATGAAGGTACGCCCATTCACGCATGTCTCCACGCAGAAGACGCTCTAGCTGAGAATCGAACCAGACAGAGTCTTACTGTGAGGCAACAACGCTACCGCAGCACCACCACCGCAGTGTGTTTTGTTTAGATAATATATTCCTTAAAAAAGAAGTTTTGTACTCACAATAACGTTCCATGTTTGTTGTCCATCTCGCCATTCATTCTTACTTGGATGGGTTTGGAGCCGATCCTTGGCTCCAACTCAGCCGAATACACAGCTGGAAGTCTCAAACTTGGCTTGTGGCAGGTAGGTATCCCATGACGCAGTGCTGCAACTCTCCAGATCTTGTTTGCTGCTGAGTAATATAAATATATGTATATATGTATGTGTATATATTTATATATATATATATATATATATATATATATATATATATATATATATATATATATATATATATATACATATACATATATATATATATATATATATATCTATAGATATATAAAAACTCATATCAAGGAGAAACAAACTGAGTCAAGGAGCTCCTGTAAGGAGGAAAGATAACCACCAGGTCCTCCAGGAGTCCTCAGACAGGGAAAGGAGGGAGGGGTCATAAGAATGAATGGCGATATGGACAATAAACATGGAGTGTTATGGTGAGTACATAACTTCTTTATGTTATGTTGTCCTATCTCGCCTTCTTTCTTACTTGGATGGGACAGCGTCCCTAGCACTTTTTCCCTGGGTGGCTCACAGGAGTACACCTTTGAGCACAGTGGAGCCAAAAGAGGCCCTGTCCCTGGAGGCCAAATCCACTTTGTAATAAGTGATAAATCTATGAGGATTGGCCCACGTAGCTGCAGCACAAATACTGTCCACAGACATTCTGGCATGAAAAGCAGATGACATAGCTAATGCTCTAGTTGAATGACCCCCAATTTTGAATGGCAGTTCTCTATTATTGGAGGTATAGATAAAGGTGATACAGTTTGAGAGCCAATTAGAAAGGGTAACTTTAGAAACTGGCATACCCTTTTTTGCCTCAGAGAAGGGGATGAATAATTGGTCAGATTTCCTGAAATCTTTAGTTCTATGCAAATAGAATCTGAGCTGTCTATGCACGTCCAACTGATGGAGTCTATACTCTGCCTTGTTGCTGTGGTTGGGGAAGAACACCGGGAGTTCAATGGATTGATTGATATTGGCTTGAGAACAAACCTTAGGTACAAAGGATGGATTGGATCGTAACGATACCCTGTCCTTGTGAAATATCAGATATGGAGGTCTAATTGACAGTGCTTGCAACTCTGAGACTCTTCTGGCAGATGTTACTGCTATTAGAAAAATGGTCTTCCAGAACAGAAATTTGAGGTCACAAGATAAAGAAGGCTCGAACGGAGGTAGTGTCAGTTGAGATGGGACAAAATTTAAATCCCAAGGAAGAAGTGGTTCCTTAAAAGGAGGTCTCAATAAGGAAGCGCCTTTAAAAATGCTTTATACAAACTGTATGACATTAAATTAGGAGAATGGTCACCAATGTGAAAATTTGAAATTGCAGCCAGCTGGACTCTTAATAGTTGCTGCAGCAGCACCTTGCTGAAAAAGTTCCACCAGAAATTCTAGAATGGATTGAATAGATGCAGAAAAGGGTCAATGTTTCTATTCTAAGCCCAGTGAGAAAATCTTTTCCACTTGCTAGTATATAGTCTTCTAGTAGAAACTTTATGAGAAGATATCAGTATGTGTCTTACTGCTGGAGTAACGTTTTGAAGCCTGACTAAATTGGGAAGTGGAGCAGCCATGCTATCAAGTTGAGGGTGTGGAGAGAAGGATGAAGTCCACCTGGCATATGTGTCAGCAGGTCTGGAACTGGGTCCAGAATCCAAGGCTTTTGCTGAAGATGAGGCCAAAGGTAGGGGAACCAAATCTGTTGAGGCCAATGTGGGGCAGTGAGAATCATCCTGCTTCCCAAGAATTTTGCTTTCTGGATGACTTTGGGTATGAGGGGAAATGGGGAAAAGGCATAAAGAAGTCCCGAGGGCCAATTGTGAACAAGTGCATCTGTCGGTGTCTCCCCCGGTGGGGGGAATTAGGGCAAAGTAGCTGCTGCACTTGGCATTCATGGGAGTGGCGAAAAGATCACAGGAAGGCTGACCCCATTTCCGGAAGATCTCTTCTGCTATGTTCTGGTTCAGAGACCACTGGTGAGGCATCAATATTGCCCTGCTGAGCTTGTCGGCTATCACGTTGGATTACCCTGGGATGTGCATTGCTACTAGAAAGTGCTGGGAAGAAATTGCCCATTGCCAAACTCTCAGGGCCTCGTGACAAAGTGGGTATGATTTGGTTCCTCCTTGTTTGTTTATGTAGCAAACCACGGACATATTGTCTAACTGTATAGCAGTCATCCCTAGTGGAAGAGAGTCGTGGAGTGCTTGCAACGCCAGAAGCACTGCTGTCATCTCTAGAACATTGATATGCAAGTGGGCATCGTGTTCTTGTCATATACCTTGGACCGTGCTTCCCAGATAATGGCCCCCCACCCTATCTGGGAAGCATCCGTGGTCACTGTAGCAACAGGTTGTTGTGGAATAAAGGGTCTCCCGATGGTCATATGGTTGGACTGACTCCACCGCTGTAGGTCCTTTTCGCATGATTCCATTATTCTGATTAGGTGGGACATCAGGAGTTCTTGAAGTGACCATTGGGAGAACAGGAGCCATTGAAGGATTCTCATGTGCATTCTGGAGAGAGGAACTAGCGATGTCCTTCAAGGATGCATCTGCAGTCCTTACAAATGGGTTGTCCTGTCGTCAGGCAGCCCTTTTCCAAAGTCTGGGTCTGGCCTCGCTGGTGTCGCACTTCACCCGGCGTCATAGCTGCAGTTAGGCATCAGCCAGCGCCATCTTCCTCAGTCTTTCTGCGCGTGGCGCCGAAGCAGAAGCTGGGTCAGAACCAGTGAATACTACTACGAAGACTTCTAAAAGGATGTCAGAAAAAGTGAATAACTGTTTAAAAACAAATACCTCATAAAGATTTCGCTTGTCTAGCCTGTGGCTGCTAACGGCGGGCTTAGGGCGCGGGTCAGAATTTGAGAGGGATTTTTCGCTCGATTTTGCTTATATTATGCGGATCGGGATCCTCCGAGGCCTCTTCCAACCTCGTGGAATGGCCTTCTGAAATCCCACCTGCTGTTGCAGTTTCTCAGGAATTATCACACACTATTCCCTTGGATATTTCAACCCTGCATGTGGAGCTGCTAGGCCACCTGCAGCCATGTCCATTAAGGCCTTGCAGCTAAAGCTGCTAAATCTGTGCTTACTAAGACCCCTCTCACAGGCCTAGCTCTAGTTCACAAATGCTTAGTTTAGCAGAGGATCTCATTTCTTTAATGAGCCAGTGTCTACAGATGATTCCTCTGATGATTCAAGACTCTGATGCTGAAGAGTCCATCCCTTCTGCCTCTCCACCTGAGGAATTTTCTTTTGGGGAAACCTTGCATGCTATGAGGGAACAATTTCAGTGGCAGGGCCAGGATTTTGGCTTAGAACTTTTCTGCATTTACCACAACATAGGCCTTTAGCCATACCTCCAGTTCTTTCTGTTGTAGATGATGCATTTAATGATGCTTGTACTGCTCCTGATTCTCTACCTCCGGGACACACATTACCACTTGTATAAGGCTCCATTTGCAGATCCCGAGACTATCTCCCAAGGACCTAAGGCTGTAGCAGCTACCTCTGCCAAGAAAACCCTCCCCTCTGAAAGGGAATCCAGATCCTTAGAGAAATGGGGTAAAAAAGTTTACACTTCTGCTACTCTTTCAGCTAGGGCCTTGAACTGTCAATTTCACATGATACAGTATCAAGAATTTATGCTAGACCAGTTAACCAAAAAATTGTCCTCGGATGAAACATTAGACAAAAAATCTGTGCAGGAAATGGTACATAACATTCAGCAAGTCAGTAACCATTCCTTAAATTTAGATCAGCCATGACTGGCACAGTTATCAGAAGGCATGCATGGTTAAAAGAACAGGCCTTACCAGACCATGTCAAATCAAAACTGTTAGATGCTCCTATGGATAAGATCAATTTGTTTGGCTCTCCTGCACAACAAGTACTGAAGAAGATGGAAGAGAAGGCAAAATCTGTCCAAACAGTGAAAGATTTCTTACAGGTCCAACCTCCAAGGTTTAGCAGGAATTGGCCCTCCAAGAATTGGTCCTTTCCAGACTCCTCCAGAACTCAGAGAGGCAGGAATAGGCGTTCAAGAGGCAGAAGAAATCCAGGGGTGCCCAACAACCAGCGAGGTACAGACACAGCCACCACCACAACTACAGGTCAATCACAGTGACTTGGCTCTGGCACCGCCTACCAGGGAACAACTAGAAGCACCCTTAGGTGGGAAGCTAGCCTTATTTTCCACAAACTGGCATTACATCACAAGAGACAAGTGGATTTTGCAGACAATAGACCAAGGTTACAGGTTTCACTTCCATACTCTACCAGAAACCTACCTCCAAATCAAAAGGCAGAAGCTCTAAAACAAATATCTCTATTATTAAGATTGAGAGCTGTGGAAAAGGTACCATCTATGGAGCAAGGAAAGGGATTTTACTCCAGACTCTTCCTGGTACCAAGAAAAGAGAGCAAATGGAGACCTATTCTCGACCTGTCCGCTTTAAACACATTCCTCATTGTTCCAAAATTCAAAATGCTGACTCTACAGCAGCTTCTTCCCATGCTGGGCAAGGAGTCTTGGCTGGTAACTCTAGATCTCAAGGAGGCATACCAAATTGCAGAAGATACCTCAGATTTCTTGCAGGATCAGAGCATTATCAATTCTCAGCATTGCCAGAGTGTTCACGAAATGCCTGGCATCAGTAATTGCTCATTGCAGGCTCCAGGGAATACAAATCTACCCTTACCTGGATGACTGCCTGATACAAGCGGACAACAAAAACAAGTTAGCAGAAGACTTGAAAAGGGTCATTTACCTACTACAAGCCCTGGGATATACAGTCAATATAAAAAAGTCAAGGCTGATACCATCCCAAAGGATAACCTTTTGGGTGCAGAGCTAGACACATCAAAACAAATGGCATTCCTAACGGTAGAAAACAGAAGCAACTACCTCTCTACTTCTTGGCATTAACAAAGCAGGACCATCTAACAGCAAGAAAAGTCCTGCAAGCCTTGGGCTTCATGGCATCCTGCATAATATTGGTTCCACATGCCAGACTGCATATGAGAAAGTTACAGTGGTACCTAAGGAATTTATGGTCTCAACACAAGCACAGCCTAGAAACTCAAATTCCAATAATTCCATGCCTGAAACAAGAATTCCTATGGTGGGCTCAGGCCTGTCAGGCAAACACAGGATTGCCCTTCCACAACACTCAGCCAAGCCAAACCATCACGACGGACGCCTCAGACCTCGGTTGGGGGGCCCACATGCTGGACAAGTGCATTCAAGGGTTATGGACTCCAGACCAGCTGCACCTACACATAAACCTAAAGGAAATGCTGGCAGTAAAACTGGCAATTCAGACATTCAGACCATTTCTCTGACAAGGTCAATTGATGATAAGGACAGACAACACCACAGTTATGTGGTACATCAACAAACAGGGAGGCACACATGGATGGCACTGGACCTCTGGAATGTGGCCCTGAGCTACAACATTCAGTTACAAGCAATTTTTGTACCAGGAAAAGAAAACATTCTAGCAGACATATTAAGCAGGACTACCACGGATGCCCACGAATGGATGCTGCATCCGGACATCTTCAAAACCATTACAAGGAAATGGGGACTCCCAGAAATAGACTTATTTGCATCCCCACACAATCACCAGCTACAGAAATTCTGCAACTTGCTTGGAAGGTGGACTCCCTGTCTTTCAGCTGGAAAAACCTGGCATATGCATCCCACCACTTCCTTTGATGCACAAGGTGTTATTGAAAATCAAAGAGGACCGTCCAAGGATCATTCTGATAGCTCCAGACTGGCCAAGACAACATTGGTACCCATTACTGAGGAGCATGTCAACAAATGTGGCACTTACCCCTGGTTCCCTTGCTGTTAACACAGAACAACTACAACATCCTGCATCCAAAACTGAAAACGCTGCAGCTGACTGCCTGGAACATTGCATAAGGCCAATTAACCCAAATTTATCCCAAAGGGTTAAAGACATTATCCTGGAGGCAGACCCTCAACAAGGAAAAATTATTCAGCAAAATGGAAAAGATACCTCATTTGGAGTACTACAAAAGGAGAAGATGTGTCACTGGTAAACATAGCCAACATCCTGGAATACTTGGCAGAGCTCTTTCACAAAGGCCTGTCCTATTCTTCCATTAAGATTCATGCATCAGCTATTTCAGCAGAATACGACTTGGATCCTCCAGTCTTCTCACATCCTCTACTCAGGCAGTTTCTGAGAGGAATTTAAAATGTAAAACCTCCTAGGAAACCACCATTACCAGCATGGGACTTGAACTTTGTGCTAGAAAAATTGACACTCCCTCCTTTCGAACCAGCAGCAACAGCAGAATTACAATACTTATCATGGAAAACTGCTTTCTTACTGGCAATCACTTCAGCAAGAAGGGTATCTGAGCTACAGGCATTAATGGCAGTACAACCCTTCCTGATCTTCCATCAAGATAGAGTGTCCATGAGAACAAATCCTACTTTTATGCCTAAGGTGGTCTCCAGAGTATCTTTAAATCAGGCTATCCACCTACCTACATTCTTCCCCAACCCACAGAACAGGGGAGAAAGACTGTTGCATACCTTGGATGTACATAGACAATTACGCTACTACCTGGACAGGACCAAGGGCAATAGAAAAACTGACCAGCTATTGGTAGCATATGCAACAGGAATGGAAGGAAAAGCAATTTCAAAACAGACTATTTCCAAGTGGATAGGAAATTGTATCAGATTTTGTTACTCCTACCATGGAAAGAAAACTCCAGAAAACATCAGGCCTCACTCTACAAGGGCTACAGCCACTACCACAGCTTTCCAGAGGAGTGGCTACCAAGGACATTTTAGAGGCTGCTACTTGGAGCTCCGTGCATACATTTGCCAAGCATTATAATTTACCTTTATACTCTAGATCCCGAGCAGGGTTTGCCACTGCTGTTTTGCAAGGGATCTTAACTACACCATAACTTCCTTTTTCCTCCTCCCCCAGTTTGGCTATGGTATTCTACCCATTTGTAAGGACTGCAGATGCATCCTTGAAGGACATAGTACAGTTTTGTATTTACCATAAATGTAGATGTCCGATAGGAATGCATCTGCAGTCTGCCTTTCCCTCTGTGGTACTCCTAGGGTATTTGCCCATCTTATAGCTAGCTGGGGGAATCTATTATGGTGTATTTGTTTGTATATATGTACATACATGCTTATTTTTTGTGTTTGCTCTCTACTATTTGGAATCATTGGCATTTATCCAAATTTAGCCTTCCTAGAGGGCACCTGGCATCGGGGGCAAGAAACACTGAGGAAGATGGCATCGGCTGATGCCTTTATACCGAATAACTGCAGCTATGGCGGGTGAAGTGCGACACCAGCGAGGCCAGACCCAGACTTTGGAATCCCGACCCGAAGAGCTGCCTGACGACAGGACAACCCATTTGTAAGGACTGCAGATGCATTCCTATCGGACATCTACATTTATGGTAGGTACAAAACTGTACTTTATGGTCGAAGCCATTGTCCCTAGGATTTTCAGAATTGCTTTTGCCTTTACATTGCCCTTGGGAAGAAGGTGAAGTATTTGCTGCCTGAGGGCTGAAATTCTGTCTCCTGGAAGATGTGCCATCATGGAAACAGTGTCTAGGTTTGCACCTATGAAGGTAATGTGTTGACAGGGCAACAAAGCAGATTTTTGTAAGTTGACTGTTATGCCTAACTGAGCACAAATTTCCAAAGTCACATCCCTGGCTTGCTGGAGTAGATGCTTGGTGGTGGCAGTTAGGAGCCAGTCATCCAGATACGGAAACGCTTGGAATCCCAGATGCCTCAAGTGAGCTGTGTCTACTGCCATGCATTTGATGAACACTCTGGGGGCTGTAGTGAAACCAAAGGGCAGAGCTCGGAACTGATAATGACTGGCTCCCAGCCAGAAGTGTAAGTGACTCCTCGATGCTCTGTCCATTTTTATGTGGTAGTATGCATCTTGGAGGTCTATTGAGCACATCCAATCATCTTTCCCTAAGAAGGGAAGTATTGACTGCAGTGTCACCATTCGGAACTTTGACTTTTTGACAGATTCGTTTAACTTGCTGAGAGCCAATATGGATCTCAAGTCCCCTGTTCTTTTTGGCACCAAAAAGAATCTTGAGTAAGTTTCAAATCCTGTTTGGTCTCCGGGGACTTCTTGGATTGGGTGGAACATCTGGGATTGCTCTGATTTGTGGGACAGGGTGGCAAAAGGGAATGGAATATCCTCTGGATATTATGCTTCGTACCCACTTGTCTCTTGTGATAGCTTGCCAGGCTTCTGGGTACAAAGACAAAACATCCCCTGACTGCCTCCAGAGTAGAGCAGACGGGCCTTCTTTCAGGAGCACTGATAGGAATGTCCACGAAAGGAATCACGGTCACCCTGGTTTTGCAGACCTCCTCTGCCTGTAGGATGACGTTTACCATTGTTACTTCTCCCTCTGCCCCTGAGGAAGGATTCACCTCTTGCATCTTGGAAAGCTCCCTGGGATCTTTTGAACCACATTTTCCCACTCTTCTGGCCTTTAGGGTAAGGTCTTGAAGGTACGGAAAAACGTACTCTAATGGCAGAGAGTTTTCCCTTCCTGCTCGCATCTGGTGAGTGTGTCTTTTACTTTGTGTCCAAAGAGTGGGGAACCATCAAAGAGGGCGTTAGTAAAGGTAGACTTAAAGTGCTCTGCAAAATTGCACAAGCGCGTCCAGGAGTGTCTCCTCAAGGAAACTCCTGAACTCGCTGCCCTGCTCGCTCCATCCGCTGCATAAGATATCAGTCTCATGGAGGAGTTGACGATAGAATTTAAGGTGAATAGTGAGGAGGAGACTTTCTCATTCACCCCCGCAGCCAGTGTGCCTTGTAGAGTATCTCCTAGCTCTTTCAGGAGACCTCTTTGTAGCCTTGTAAAGTGAGTGAGGTAGCTCAGCGATCAGAGTGTAAAAGTCGGTGACGAAAAGACACACTTCCCATATCTGTCCATCGTTCGACAATCTTTGTTCGGAGGATGAACAGATGAGGATATCTCTGAAAGTTCCTTCTTGGTATAACATCTACAGGTACACCCTTTGTGAGAAAATCTTTTCTGGTAGAGGCTGACAAAAACTTGTTTGGCCTCTGAGGGACTGGCTGCATAGTGTCAGTTGACTCCCACGCCTTTCGACTGACCAAGTCCATTAGTTCATCGAAAGGCGAAGACACCCAAGAGACTGAAGGTTGAGATCCAAAGGCCTTCAGGTACACTGACTCCTCATCAGAAGGGGTGATGGTTTTCTAGCCTCCTCTCTGCTTAAGGATCTCCAGGATATCTGCAAATGAGATATCATCAGAGGACGAACTTGGGGGTCCTTCTGACTCTGAGGTGACAGACTCATCAGGGGAGTCTATATGCTTCCTCTTGCAAGTTCTCTTCTGAGGGGGCTCCTCAGAAGGGTATTCTGTGGAGGCCTTGGAAGAGAGATGTCCACCCAATGGGGGATCCTGAGGTTCTGGATCTCTGCTGTCCTGTGGATTTTTTTTACTTCGATCTTTAATGACTCGGCAATATTCTGCCATAAAATCATAGTTTTATGAAAAATGGACCGAAAATATGAAACAAAAATCTGGACATTCTGTGAAAATCTGTACAGTTGAGAGGTATGTGAACGACTGAGACTTGAGCCATTTTGTAGTGTCACTGCTGCTGTCTTTTGCCTCCTTTTGTTAATTTCTGTGTTACTTTTATTTTTACTGCTATGTTGCAGTGTTTTAATTGCAGCAAATACTGTACACAGCTTTGTGTACTAGTTACTGTACAGTTGTATTCCTGTTTTTTTTTTGTTTTTTTTAATTGTGTAAACCACCATATGTATTCTTTGGAACTTTGAGGAATTGTGTTGAGTTAAGGACTTGTGCTTCAAATCTGTTGGTAGCTTCCCATGCAGTGGCAGATAGAATTAAGACTGTGAGATCAGCTTTGTTCTTACTGTGATTTTGTGGATTTGTAACATTATGGCTGTTTGTAGGTGTTCTGTTTTAGTATCTAGTTTCTGCTTCTTTTGGTTGTTGTTATATATGTCAAGATTCCGGCTATGATTTTAATTTGAATTAGTATGCTTAATTTGTAACAGCATTTGTACTACATGGAGTATACTGATTATATGCTCCAATATCAGCAGATAAGTGATTGAGTTATGCACTTCTGTGCCAGATGAAGACACATAATAGCTTTCAAAGGTGCATAATAACTTTTGTTGGTGTTAGATGTGTTACCTTTTAAATCTGTTATGATCTTGTCTCATGCTGCAGCACAAATGGCAGACTCCGCAGTCAACATCAGCAGTGATTTGCCAGTTTTAAAAGCTGTAACACACATCAAGCTACTGCACAAAGTATAACAGGGTGAAGTCTGTAACACCTTTTAAAGCTGTTAGGTTTTTATCCAGCATTTCTAAGTGTGTTGTAGCTTTCAAAGCTGTAAAACGCTTTGGTCTCCAACACTTATTTTTCTTTAACTAGTACAACATTGCAACAGCTAAAGCTGCGACTGTTTGTTCATGCACACCTCTGTTTCAGAAAGTGTCTGCTAACTAACACAAATCCTAATAATCAAGTAAAATATGTTCCTGTTTTGAGCCTTTGTCCCTCGTTTATTTTAGGTTTATCCAGATATCTTGAGCTAAGAGTCATCAGAGCATAACTTTGAACTGTCCAGATTTTTACAGAATGTCCAGATTTTTGGTTTGTATGTTTGGTCCCATCTTCAATGTGTAGTTTTCTGGCAAATGACTGGGGATTGAAGTTTCAGACTTCATATTGTTCAGATAATATACATGCCAATGGAAACCCTGTTGTTATAACAACTTTCTAAATTTAAAAGTGCAAAATTTAAAATCCATCCATATTTTTGGTCATTTATCACCCAATATTTGTGGCTTTGAACAGATTTCTTGTGCCGAGAGGTTAAGAGGTATGGTTGAAAGGTACACAAACCTCTTAACTGATGCTGCTGTTGCCAGGGATCACTCTCACTCTTCACTCTGTCTCTCTGTCTCTATCACACATGTATGTGTGCACGCACACATACACACACACACACACACACACACACACTCTCACAGTCTCTTTTGCTTTTGTGCATCATTCACTCACACATGCACACAGAAAAACACACACACACACACACACACACACACACTCTCACAGTCTCTTTTGCTTTTGTGCATCATTCACTCACACATGCACACAGAAAAACACACACACACACACACACACTTTTTGGTTTCATTTATTTTTACTTTACACTTGCTAAACAGCAAAAGCACTGCTTAGCAAGTACAAAATAATGGTTCAGTCAATCTCACTGTTCATTCTGTCTCATACACACATACATATTCTCTTTTGCTTTCACACACACATACTTTCTGCTTTGATGCACGCATTCAATAACACACGCACACAGAAACATAAACGCACTTATACACATACATACACACACATACACTTTTTTTCTGAACAGTCAGTCATCCAACATAAAATGTTTTTTATTCTTTCTGTGCAGCCCAGTACCAAATGATCCACGGCCCACTGGTTGGGGACTGCTAATGTAACAGATAAGACAGATGCAGGAAAGAAAGGCAAACATAATTATTAAATTATGTTTTTTCTGTATATGAAGTGTTTAGTCTTGGATTACAGGGAAGGAAAAAGTTTTTGGAAAGATAAACTTGACTTTTGAGTGGAGTTCTCCTTTAGGACGAATCTCACATCCAGACTAGTTAAAGTGTATAACCCACTGGAACTCATACATGTGCTCACCAAAACAGGGTGCCTTAGCATATCCTTGCAACATATAGGTCCCCGTTCATGTCCCAAAAAACCCATACTACCTATCTCAATGTACTAGAGTCCCTCACCTTTCAACCCAATATGATATTTATGGGGGATTTCAACTACCCCTCTGTCGATTGGGAATCCTACACCACCTCTAATGCACAAGCCCAGCAATTCCTAATCTTTGTTAAAACCAACATCCTAGAACAGTTGGTCCATTCTCCTACCAGGGGTTCAAACATCCTTGACCTTGTACTTATGAACGGGGGGCAGTGTAATATCTTTGCTAGTCAGATCTGGCCATAAGGGATTATTACTTAAAAAAAAAATTAAATCCAGGGATTCAGCAAAACCAGTAACCTTTAGGAACAATTCCAAAGCTGACGTCTCTCTACTAGGCAATACCTTGGCTAAATTCCAAGCATTCCAAACCCAGTAACTACCATAGAATACACTGAGCCACATTGATAGCTGCATAGAATGAGCTGTTCTCACTCTTACTAAGAATAAGACAAACTAAAAAGACAAGCCATCCTGGTGGAGTCACACTATCAATCGGTATACAACAAAAGAAAAAAAAAAACTTGGCCAAACGTAGGAGGAACAAAGCCATACATACTAAAAGCCCACTGACCGATCTAAACAGGCAGCTAAGAGGGTTAATTAATAATTCAAAGGCGAAATTTGAAGAAAAAATAGCTTCTCGGGCAAAGGACAACCACAAAGCTTTCTACAGCTATGTCCGTAACCTTAGAGGAAATACACAACAGTGTGCAGAACTTATTGTAAATGGCATCACCTACACTGAACCGTACTGATACCAGGACTGGAAAAAATGACGGTTTAGAATCCTCAAGACATGGAAATATTCAGACAATGGGGCTAGGCTAGGCCCAGGTGGAGGATGCCCCCCTCTTGTAGAAGGAAGAATATAACAGTCCACAAAAATCACAAAAAACTGATTGGCCAAAAAAGAGCCATACAGACAATAGAGTGGACTGTTGAGCATAAGAAAGAAATTGCGTATTGTTACTGTTATGCAAGAAGCCCAGAATTTCTTGACAAATGATGTATGAAAAGATTGAGAGAGAAATTAGAGGAAAGAAAAATACTTCCACAAGAAAAACTGTCAGAAGCTTCAAATAAAAGTTTATGTTCATTAATACAACAGATCTGTGAAAAACACTATATAGACAAAGGAACCTTGTGCTGTTTGGAAAAAGAAGCGATTGAGGAAGTGTGAAAATTTAAAGAACAAAATTTAGAGATGTTTGAAGGGTATAAAAAAGAAATAGGGACATGGGAAAGAAAGAAATCTGATATAGTGCAATATTTATGCAAAGGAGAAAGCCAAATTAACCAAAACAAAAAAGACAGCCCGAAAGGTATTCAAAGAGAAATATAGGCAAAGGCATCCAGATAGGGAAAATTTCACAGTAAAAAAATAAGATGACAAAGAGGGAATGTAGAACAGAAGATTAGTCAAGTAGAAGTTAAAAAAAATAGACGCTGAAGTTGTGGAATATTTGCGAAGTGAAGGATTCAGTGTATAAAGTCTAACACAGGTCATATCACAGTATGATGGAACAACTAGTACCCAAAGTAAGGAGAAACAAGAGGAGCAGGAGACATCTAAAGAGGAAATATGGACATGGGAAAGAAAAAGATTTAGTATGGTGCAATATTTATGCAAAGGGGAAAGCAAAACTAATCAATGCAAAAAGAGCACCAAAGATATTTGACGAGAAATACAAGCAAAGACATCCAGATATGGAAAATTTTACACTGCAAAATAATAAGAAAACAAAGAGGATTAGTAATGGAGAATTTAAAGAAATAGAAACTGAGGTTATGGATTACCTGGAAAGTGAAGGATTTAGTGTAGAAAATTTAACTTGGATAACAACACAGCAGTATAGAGCAATGGACACCCAAATTAAGGAGAAACCAGTGGAGCAGGAAGCATCTAATCAGCTGTCATATGAAGATACTTTGGAGCCTCCCACATAAAACCAGTACAAAGGTTCAGTTGAAGCTATACAGCAAGGGAAAAAAGAGGAAACTGTGGCAACTCTGATACAGTCAGTGTCGTGGAGTGATAGGCCAGTGAGTTCCCATATGAAAGAGCAACAGATGACACAGGGTAAAACTGAAGAGAACATGGCACAGGAAAAAGCTCTGGAACTTTTTGTAGAATGCCCACAGAAGATGGCAAACAAAGAATGTTCCCTCAGTTTAGAAGAAAATGTTCTAAGAGAAAACCTACTTGATTTAATAGAGATGGATAGACATATTAAGATCAATGAAAGAAATAGACCGCAGAAGCTCAATAAAACCCAAAAAGTTAGAAGTTTGATAAAACAAATAAACACAGTAATTAGGACTGTCCATTGAGATTAATGCGATGTAACAGAAGTAAATAGGATGCATTACTGTGCAGCCAAATTAATAACAGATAAAGTCCTACCACAAGACCTCAGGGTAATTAGGAAAAGGAAGGGGAGAAATCAAACGCCATCATGGAAATATCAAATAGAGAAAACTATAAAGCAGTTAAGACAAGAAGTGTCTTAACTGCTTTATAGTTTTCTCTATTTGATATTTCCATGATGGCGTTTGAGAAAACTATAAAGCAGTTAAGACAAGAAGTGTCACTGTTAGAAGAGTATAGAAGAGGGAACAGATCAACAAAATTATTCAGAAAGGCATGATAAAAGCAATGTGCAATGTTGTAACGGATCAGGATTTATCATGCACTGTCACAAATAATAAACTAAAAATAGCACAGAAACAAGGTAAAAGGAATTGAAAGACCACCAAAAAAAGAAGAAATAACTGTATTTTAGAGAAGTACTTAAGAAGATCCTATGGAGCATAGCAAAGATGCTAAATGGATAGAAGAAGTAAAAGAAAGAATAAGAATTTCAAATGTAGAGGATATGAAATGTGATAAAATAACGGCCAGAGAGATTGAAACAAAGTTAAGAAAAGTTGTAAAACAAACAATAGACACCTAGGAAGGCGTACAATAAAGCTTGCAGACATTCAAATTCTTTTCATTTAATGTCACAACCAAAGCACAAAAACAAAGCTCTGCATTAATGTTCTGAATTACGTTTTCGTTTGTAAAACTTCATCAGATGTTGGCTCAGATGGGAAAACCCCAGGCTCAGATGCAGTTATCTAATTTCTGGCTAAAAGTATTAACATCTTTGCACAAAGATTTAGCCATGAGTAAGAATATTTATATGTACACCCCAAACAGACACCAGCGTGGCTAACAACAGGAAAAACTTACCCTAAAAATTATAGACGAATAACTTGCCTTCAGATGACGTATAAACTATACATTGGAGTTAATGCCGGCAGAGTTTATAGTCATTTAGAAGAAAACTCAATTAATGCAATAAAGCAAAAGGGTAATAAAAGAAAGACATGGAACAAAGGATAATTTGTTGTTAAAATCAAAGTGGAGAACTGTAAAAAGGGGAAGAATCTAAGTATGACATGAACAGACTACAAAAAAGCATTTGACAGTATCCCACATTCATGGATAAAAGAGTGCTTAAAATGTATAAGGTACACCCTACACTGATAAACTACATCACAGTGACAATTATTGCAGTTAAGCCATGATAAAGGACAAATTATTATTCCAGGGATAAAATTTCAAAGGGGGATATTTCAGGGTAACTCTCTGTCGCCACTGCTCTTTTGCCTTGCCCTTAACCCATTAAGCTGTCTACTTAACAGATTAGGTCATGGCTATAATTTGGCTCCAGAAAGCAACAAAGTATAAAGGCTTTTCCTGCTCTCTTTGTTGATGATTTAAAATGTATAGCTCATCAGATGAGGAACTGAAAGCACAACTGCAAGTAGTCAAAACTTTTTCAGATGATACAAGAATGTCATTTGGTCTTGATAAATGTACAAAAGCAACCTTTAAAGCAGGAAAGTTGCAGCACCAAGAAAACATCAGTTTGGGACAAGAATGTGATATAAAAGAACTTGAGTAAGAGGGAGTGTATAAATATTTGGGAACTGATGAAGGATAAACAATAAAACATGAACAAATGCGAATAAACCACAGTAAGGAATATTTTAGAAGACTTAAATTATTCCTGAAAACGGCATTGACATCTAGGAACAAAGTTCAAGCTATAAACCAATTTGCTGTTCCTGTCCTAACTTACAGTTTTGGAGTGATAGACTGGCCCCAAAAGGTGTCGGATAGATTGGACAGGAAAACAAGAAGGATGCTTCATGCTCATCAAATGATTTATAAGAAATCAGTGCATACCAACATTATATATTCCCCGTTCCAAAGGAGGTATGGGTCTCCTTGAAATTGATTACATGTATAAAACTGCAGTCGTGGGACTGCATACATATCTGCTGATCTCACAAGACCCAAACATAGTAAAAGTTTTGAAACATGAGGAGAATAAATCTAAGATGACATCCCTTCTTAGTCTAGCAGAAGCATATCGGCGTCAGACTGGAAATCAAACCAGAAGTTGGTAAAAATCAGGCAGCAACTGGACGTGCCAAAAAACAAAAGAAAAAATATAAGGTGAAGGATCAGATGATTAGATAAGAAGGCAAGAAATGTGAAAAATGAGTAAGTGTAGCTGCAAGTATAGAAAACTCCTGGAACAACCTCATGTTGATTAGGACTGAACGCAGGAATAGTTAAGGAGAGGCAAATTCAAACCAAAAGATGAAAGGTTATTATTGGCAGCCCTAAATAGTGGACTACGTACACATTGGTTTACAAAGTCCATTGAACATGTGGGAGAAACAGACAAATGTAGGTTTTGTAAAACAGAATTGGAAACAGTTGCACACCTTGTTGCTGGGTGTGACATACTAATGGCAGAAGGACTGTACACTGAAACACAGAATGATGTGGCAAGACCGTTGCACTGGGATTGTGCAAACATTATAATACTGAAGTAGCTGAAAAACACTGGAAACATGAGCCACAAAGCATCATAGAAAATGATGAAGTTTACTTCACGTGGGATCACCTGTTACCAACAGTTCAAAAGATGCGAGAAAACCAGATATAGTGGTCCATGGAAAGAAGCATTTGATGAAGGTAAGACTGTGGACACAGCTTACCTTGACCTGGCCAAGGCTTTTGATACAATACCCTACTCAGGCATTATAGATAAACTCACCAATTTAGGTAGAAACCCTTTTATCACCAACTGGATAGCCAACTGGCTCACTGATAGGTCCCAGTAGGTCAAAATTAGTGAGACCATCCCCACCAAGAAGCCAGTCAGTAGCAAACTCAGTACTGGGCCCACTCCTTTTTGACATCTATTTGTCTGAAATGGATGCAAATGATGAAGATTTATAGATGACTACGTTTGGATATGATTGCAAGCTGGGGGTTATCATCAGCTCCCCTGCAGACACTAGCATTCTTCAAAAAGGTCTACCTCTAAGTATTAAATGATGCCAAAACCATGGTCTTAAACTCAATGCTAAGAAATGCATAATTGTACCCTTTGGGAAATGAACCATCACTGCTAGTTACCATGTTGATAATGCACCCCCTAAAATTTGACCCAGTGGTAAGGAATCTGGGTATGCATGTAGACAGTACCTTTACTTTTGACCGCCCCATGGCCACAGTGGTGAGGAAATCCTTTTATGTTGCACAACTTATAAGTAGCGGCATGGCATCTAGGTCCAAAAAGGTCATTATCCCACTGTACTCTGCCCTTATCAGATCAGTCATAGAGTAGAATGCTCCCTTTGGTACGGACCTGACCAGGCTTGTGCAGCAACTAGAGCAACCTCAAAGGTTCCTTACAAAAAGAATACAAGGCATAATAAACCTGCCTTATGCAGAGTGCCCTAAAGCCCTTTCCCTCTACTCAGTCTCCTATGGACTGCTGAGGGGTGATCTATGCCTGGCTTACAAGTTATATGCAAACCCCACACTTATGAATCTCCTACACATTCGTAAGTCAAAGAGTACCAGAGATATAAGGTCAAGGGACCTGAATTTTGTCTGTGACATATGCAGAACATGCTGAAGAGACAGATAGGTGTCCCAAAGACTGCCCCTTTTATGGAAAAGGCTTCCCATCCATGTGTAGTTGAGTTTGTCTATTACCCACTTCAAACACAACCTAGACAAGTGGATAGGTATAGGAAATTTACATCGGGCCGGGCACCCATATCCCTTATGGACAGAAGTTGCTTATAAATGCCTGGCCCTCAGTGTCTTTTTTGGATGCAGGACATCATTATTCTTTTGGGAAAAACTTGGCTAGGCTTAGAAAGACCCCTTGGGTTGTTAGCCTAGTAACAGTCTATGAATGTATAAATTTGATTTGGGAGATGGTACATGGAGAATGTACACAGAGCATGGTCGTAATCCCCACTTATTGAAAGGCCTGATATTTATTACAAGACATTTGAGCTTCAACAATAAGTCTTGGGTGCAGAACTAGAAGAATGGGTGGTCATAACCACACACATATATATGTGTGTGTGTGTGTGTGTGTGTGTATATATATATATATATATATATATAATGTATGTGTGTGTGTATATGTATTTATACATATATATATATATATATATATATATATGTGTGTGTGTGTGTGTGTGTGTGTGTGTGTGTATTTATATATATATATATATATATATATATATATATATATATATATATATATATATATATATATATATATATATATATATATATATATATATATATATATATATATATATATATATATATATATATATATATATGTATATTTAGGAATAGATGACTGTAACATTTACTACATTGTTAGCATTGCCAGTAAAGCCTGACTAGTACATCTTTTTGTATTCGTAGACCTGCATGTAAATGTTTACATTTTTCTGCTACAATCATATCAACATGTAAATATATTATATTGCCGCCTCCCAGTATCGTAAATAAACAGGGGGAAATGCAGTATATTGATGGTGCCACACACAACTGTATGTGCACACTTGTCTGGCTGGGTAAACCTCTTCCATAACATTCTGAAGCCAAATAAAGTTCAGAAATCTTTCACTCAGGTTTGTTGTATTTCTTTTTATTACTTGGTGTGTAAATACCATTTCACTTGGACTTAACAGTTTTTGTCAAGAATATCGAGACTGACACACAGGTAGCAAAATGCAGAAAAGGGAGTAGGAAACTTGTGGAAAAGGAGATCCATTGAATTGCAGGTTATGGATCACAGCTGACTGATGTGGATTATGTCAGTATTTCTCAAATGGTGAGGCCAGTCTCCCTTGTGAGACACCAGTGTGTTTTAGGGACAGCACAAATGGTGAGGCCAGTCTCCCTTGGGAGACACCAGTGTGTTTTAGGGACAGCACAAATGGTGAGGCCAGTCTCCTTTGTGAGACACCAGTGTGTTTTAGGGACAGCACAAATGGTGAGGCCAGTCTCCCCTGTGAGACACCAGTGTGATTTAGGGACAGCACAAATGGTGAGGCCTGTCTCCCCTGTGAGACATCAGTGTGTTTTAGGGACAGCACAAACAGATCTGGACATGTTTTGTATTAAAAAACTTGACTGTTAGTGTTTATGTGGTGAAATGAAGCTAAATGCAAAAGCATAATTGACTCAAGTATTTTATAACAGATCACAGGTAAACTAATCTATATGTATATGAGGTGTTTGTGGGGGGTCTCTTTTCATACATTGTAAAAATTGCCTCTAACTAATCATGAGAAAGTTTGCTTTACTTTTAATGCACAAAAATGTATTATTATTATTATTATTATTATTTTCATATTTATTTTTGTGAAGGGGGACCAAGGTATTTTTTTGTTTTATGTCTATAAAGAGTGTAGTTCTTTTTTGTTTATTGAGGGAGGTTTACTATGACAAATTCATGGATTAAGGGATTATGTATTAAGAGGGTAGGTTTGGTATAATGGTTAAGTCCTCACTTCACAGACACACAAGATATAGGGTTTGATTGTGACCTTCGGTTATTAGTTAGGTTTGTAAGGGCCCTTCAGGACAGTTATCCTAGTATTCAATTAAGTAAAACAGAGTGCTGTGGAATGTACATTTTGCTGGCGAAGTATTAAGTGTTGGAAAGGGGAAAGTAACAATTCTGTGACTCATTTTGCAGCGTGAAGTAGTATGCAGATGCACATTAACTGTGTATGGATCGTTTTACTGTAATTAAGTGCTACTTTGGTTGGTGCATCAGGGTTAATGTGCCTTTTTGTGACTCGTGTTAATAACATGATGGGTCTTGATATAGAGAAAGCACTTGACAGAGTAAGCTGGGATGTTATGACTAGGGCAATGGAAGCATTTGCATTCCCTGACACAATAATAAGTTTAATTAGGAGGCTATATAAAGGATCGGAGACAAAAGTTAAAGTTGGGGGGGGGGTCCTCTCTGATAAGTTCTGTTTGAACAGAACAACAGACAGGGGTGTCCTGTTTCCCCTTTGTTATTTGTGTTATATTTAGAATCATTGGCAAAGAAAATAAAGAACTCAGAAATTCAGGGATATCATTGGTATGGTAGTCAAGAAAAGTTGGCTTTATTTTAGATGATATTTTATATCTGATAAAACCGGGAAAGGACATTTCAGTGTTGTAGAGCATTCTGAGACAGTTTCAAGTCTTTTCAGTGTACAAAATTAATGAAGATAAAACAAAGGCAATAGCAGTAATCTATCTACACACACATGAACTGGTTCAGCAGTACCCATATTTATGAGGACATAATAAAATGAAGTACGTAGGAGTGTTGGTTAAAACGGGTCCTGTTATGGCAGCTAAGGATATGTGGGAAGAAACTGAAAAAAAGATCACACAAAAACTGAGAAACTGGAAGCTCTGTTTAATAGATATGGATAGCAAGATACAAACTGAAATGTTTTTAGTTCCTTTAGTTTTATAGACAAGTCAGGCTTATTTTTATCAGCCAGAGGAGAAGTTGTGGATAGGAATTAGTAATGAGTAGAAGGATTTTATCTGAGAGGGGAAGAAGGCAAGAGTTAAGTTGGATAAGTTAATCCTTAAGTTGGATAAGTTAATCCTTCCAGTAGATCAAGATGGTTTGAGATTACCAGATTTGAAGGGATATTTCAGAGGTATACAGTTAAGGCTCCTGTACATAGCACAAGCAGAAAACTGTCATTCAAAGTGGAAAGGGAAGATGATGATGAAATGGGGAGGGGGCTCAAGAAATAAGGAGAGTCTGGGATTTTGGATGCAGATCCTTAAGGAGAATAACAATAACCATGCAGAATATTATATTCATAAAGCAGCAGAAAGTATTACGAACTAAGCCAACATGGGAATGGTGAAAGGATGTTTTGCAGATAGGGATGACTGCAGTTAGGGGTACTCAAAATAAGTAAGAGGAGGCTGGAATTTACTGGAGAAGTCTGGCAAAAGACCCAAGGTATTGGGAGTAAGTAATTAGAAAGGTAATAGAATGGGAAGAGGTTAAGGACACATTTGGACTGCAGACTACCTTCCTTATCAAAGATTGATATAAGAGTACAGGCAAAGAGAAAGGAACAGAGGGATCCTTAGTGAAAGACCAGCACTGGTAGAGGTTTTAGTTGAATCTAGAACAGAAGTTGTTTTTAAAAAAAGCATAATTAATAGGGCATATAAAATATTGCAAGACAACTAAAGGACTCAGTCAGAAGAGGTTGAAAAGGATCGGGAAGAGAGATTAAAGAAGCAATTCACAAAGAAACAATATAATAACATATGTTTTGCTCCCAAGTATGCAACAAAATCTAGGTGATTTAGGATTTTTGTTTGGAAGTGTTTGCATAGGTATTTGTATATCCCAAGCAGACTTCAAAGAATTTTTCCTCAGGTAGATTGCAAATGTTGAGTGTGTGGTGTGGAAAAAGAGGTAATTGGGAGCACATTTTTGGAAGTGTAATGAGTTGGCTGACTTTAAAAATTTGTTGCAGACACCTGTGTCAGAAATACCGAGTGGGTAAATTGTTGTAAATAAGGACATTATTTATTTATTTCATTTTTTTTTTTAAGCTGTGATACAGGATCTGAATTGCCTAGACATAATAAAACCCTTACTGAGTTTAATTCTGGTTGCTGCCAAAAAAGAAATTACTAGAAAATGGAAGTCAGAGTCTGTAAACCAACCGTATTAGAAGTAGGGAATACAGTAACAGGTAAAAGAACTAGAAATGTGGTCTTTAGAAAAGGTAGGAGGAAATTACATAGAAAGAAATGGGAGGAGTGAGAACAATGCATGCAGAGTAATGTTTTGGAGGATGAATGAGGTTTAAGGGAAGACGGGAACTGAATGAGCTATGTAATGTTCCATTGACATTGACTGTATATGAAGAGGATATGTGATGTATAATGTTTGCAACTGAAGGTGGATGAGTTTAAGTACTTGGGATCAGCAGTTCACAGTAATGGTGATTGTGGAAGAGAGGTGAAGAAGAGAGTACAGGCAGGATGGAGTGGGTGGAAAAGAGTGTCAGGTGTGATTTGTGACAGACGAGTACCAGTAAGAGTGAAAGGGAAGGTCTACAAGAGGGTAGTGAGACCAGCTATGTTATACGGGTTGGAGACAGTGGCACTGACAAAAAGGCAGGAGTCAGAGCTGGATGTGGCAAAGTTAAAGATGTTAAGATTTGCACTGGGTGTGACGAGGATGGACAGGATTAGGAATAAGTATATTAGAGAGTCAGCCCAGGTTGGAAAGTTTGGAGACAAAGCCAGAGAGGCAAGATTACATTGGTTTGGACATGTGCTGAGGAGGGATGCAGAGTATTTTGGGATAAAAGATGCTAAGGATGAAGCTGCCAGGTAACAGGAAAAGAGGGAGGCCTAACATAAGGTTTATGGATGTGTTGAGAGAGGACATGCAGGTGGTTGGTGTGACAGAGCAAGATGCAGAGGACAGGAAGAAATGGAAACAGTTGATCTGCTGTGGCGACCCCTAACGGGAGCAGCCGAAAGAAGAAGAATGTTTGCAACTGAAAATATGTCAATATGGTTTATTTTCATTTATATAAATTTATGACTCCCTTTGTTATGTCATAATTCAATAATGTTTTTGTTAAATAAAATGTATTAAGTAAACTGTCAATTAACCAGAAGTCAAGCAACCAGAAAAGAATTTGAAGAAATACAGTACAGTATGAACAATTCAGTTTTTCACATGTTGCACTTTCTGCCCCCCCCCCCCTTGCAGAAGCATACCTTACAGTTTTAGAGTTTTAAAAAGGAAGATGCAAATAAATTCCCTCTCTCCCCAACCTGAGCCATTATTGAATCCCCAAATGATGTGGATATTCTACAAAAGGGCCTTACAGAAACAGATGCTTGGTGCCAGAGCCATGGGCTCAAGCTTAATGCCAAGAAATATATAGTTATCCCCTCTGGGAAAAAACATGTACCCATGAATTACCATATAGGTGGCAGTACACTAAACACCGAAAGTGTGATGAGAGACATAGGGACACAGGTGGACAGTGGTCTCACCTTCGATAACCACATCGCCACATCAGTCAGGAAATCCTTCTATGTGGCACACCTCATCACTAAGGGCTTTTCATCCACCAAAAAGGAGGTCATTGTCCCACTGTACTCATCCTTCATTAGACCCATTATAGAGTATAATGCCCTGTTTGGTATGTACCTCACAAGACATCTGCAACAGCTGGAAAGACCGCAGAAGTACCTTACTAAAAGAATCACAGGCCTAAAGCAGATGCCATATGCTGACCGTCTAAAAAAACTCCAGCTATACTCTGTGGCATATCGTCTACTCAGATGCAATCTCTGCGTAACATACAAGGCCATGTCAAACCCCAAGCTGTTGGACATGCTCCACTTAAAGAAATCCCAATCCCTCAGAACCACACGCTCCAGGGATCTGAACCTTGTCATCACAATGAACAAAACATGCTGGAGGGATAGGTTCCTGACCCAGAGACTCCCCATACTCTGGAATAGACTGCCCATACATGTCAAGCAGAGCGCCTCCTTGGCCCTCTTCAAAAGGAACCTTGATGATTGGATGGGAGATAGGAAATTCACCCCGGGGATCATGTCAGTCGCCCTGCTAGACAGGGGTCCAGTGAAGTAAATATTGTGGGAAGAAATATCCAGGGAATTGTTATGGCTAGGCTTGTATAGGCCCTAGGGCCGATAGCGTAGTACCAACCTATGAACCTGAGAACAACTCAAACCAAACAGGTCAAAGTGCTAAAATGTCAACACTCGCTCCATACTCAGTCAATTTGCATCAGATTGCACATTCACTCTCTGATCTCTCACACACTTTTCGCTTCTGCTTTCATAAATGCATTCACTCAGTGTTTCTCTCTCTGATCTCTCACACACACACACACTCTTCAACATTAAAACATCTCTCCAGCCTCTCACACACAGTCGCTTCTACTTTCATACATGCATTCACTCTCTGTCTCTCTATTCAGTTCATTCAGTTCCAATCCACTCAGCATGCCACTGAAAGCTGTTCAGTGTGCCATGCTTTCTAGCAGAAATATAAGTTTAAAATATTGTTATTCCAGCCACACTTTTAATTACTGTATTTCAATATTAAAATCAATTCAATACAGTGTTTATGGTATGGTGTTGGTATGATATAGTATAGGGTACAGTATTGTCAGGTCTGTTTTTAATGGTAACTCTCAAGGAACCAGAAACTACACTTATCCGGCATCTACCAGTCCCCATCGGTGCCGGTTAACAGAGAGTTTACTGTATTAGCTTCTACATCTCACTGAAATGTATTGCATGACGGTCAAGGGGCAAAATCAAAATCCCTTCTGTCACACTAAGTTCAGCGTCTGTACTGAAATGTGACCAGTGATATTGCTAAATACAAAATGAAATACCCATTTTGTTTTGGTTAAGCAGTACAATTAGTTTTAATAACATTTCTTATTTTAACTTCCGCAACCAAAAAAGAAGGAAAATAAACTTTTTTTTTAACAAAAATTAAACAGAGCTTTTCATGTGTTTACATATTACAAATTGTTCTGGCACCATACCCTTTTCACTTTATTTGTACTGCTAAAAAGATGCTTAAAGTTGCACAGACTGCAGCTCCTTGAAGTGCGCTGTGTGTGTTGCCACTTTAATTTGCATGAGCATTGTAGCACTTTACAAAACTATCCCTGCTGAACTGCATCAAAGAGTGGAGCCAGAAGACAAAGAAGCTGACTTTACTCAGTGACATTGTTTTAAAAAAGTAAGCAATTCTTTTTTGAAATAATGCATTGCAAAATACCATCAATATGACTTGGTAGGATTACAAGTAGTTCATATGTTTATCACTCATTTTGTGTCCCAGTGTATTGCATTGTAGAGGAATGTGGGGTGAAACTCCCCTGATATGAGGATGGGGCTGTAGCCCCTCCATGATAATTGCAGTAGTAAAATGCAGAGGTGATGTGAACTTAAACACTTTTCTTTGCGCTTCTTACTTACAGGTCTTTATGATGAAGATGAGACAAGGAACTCATCCCCTCGACTTAACAAGAACTGTCTGAAGAATGTGTTTGCTGTCATCCTGATCTTTATTTATCTGCTGCTGATGGCGGTGGCTGCCTTCCTAGCTTACCAGACTATCACTGACTTCCTGGAGAAACTAAAGCATCCTGTGATGTCTGTGTCATATAAGGAGGTGCTTGAATATGATGCTCCAGGTGGGTATTAATAACATAGATCACTAAATGTTGGTTTGGGCACCAATTAAAAGTTAGTAGGTAACGAGCTAACCACAGAATATCTGACTAAAGGTGAAAGGTTACTGTTAAAAGATGATTAGGTGCATGTTTTTGATCTGTGTTAGTCTGTCTTACCTTTGTACTAGTAATCCCCCTAAGGACACTGCCCAGCGGTTAAGGGAATACACTGATTAAATGAGTGCTGCCAGTCTGTCATTTATATTTAATAGAAGCAAAAAGAGCTGCAGGTTAAGATTTACTTTCTGCAACTGATTTGTTCTGTAGTGGCTGATGACAAGAATTTGTTTGTGTCTTTCGGCTTTTCCCGGTTAGGAGTCGCCACAGCGGAACTCCGGTCCGCTAAGAATAATAGAAAAAATTCATAAAAGTGAAAGTTCATACTATGTTATGTCTGGTCCCAAGTCATCTCAGCCTCTGATATCATTACTAGTTTATTTACATTTTCCTGTTTTGTTTTGTTTTTAAATTTTAAAGGTAACAACAATAATTAAAAAATACCTTGAGACCTCAGACTTAACTTCAGAGTAACATATTTAGTTAGTACTTGTAGAAGAAGTGATGAAGCTGATATATTTTTTTCTTTTTTCAGAAGAAAATGTCAAACACTTTACAAAGTATAATTGTCTTTCTAGTAGACTGGGCAGCATGTAAATTTGTAAAACTATGTAATAATCATACAGGTTTTTTTTCTGTAAACTGCATTAGTGTTTTGGAAATGAACCTAATTTCAAACACAGAGTTTTTTTTTTTTCTGTAAAGCTACAACTTCTTGTGTAAGGCTATGTTGCCAAAAGTGGGCTACGACTTCCTACAGAGCTGAGCAAGGCATCAAACCGGATGCTTAGATAAGAAAGTGTGGATGCCAGCAGAAATGGGAGAATATGAAATGCCTTACTAACTGCAGGGGGGAAGTTGCTGTACGATCTAATTATAACAAATCACCCTACTGAAAACCCTTCAAGTGCTAAAACCCTTCTAACTTAAAAAAAGAGCTACTGTTTAAAAAATAGAATTTGCTTGTCTACCCTAGGAATGTACTGATGGACTTGTCCGCAGTCCACAGTTATTGAGCTCACCGTATATACATTTCAAGTGTGCCTGTATTTCCTGTAAGTGTTCGAGATCATGTGAAAGCATGTTGGAAAACCTACAGTCTTGAACACCAGCAGGCAGTAGCTGCAGAGCTCACATTTAAAACATGGAGTATGAGGAAACGGAGTAGAATTTATTTAAAACCGAAACAATATGAGTTGGGGGGGGGGTCAGATTGCTACATGCAAGTTGCATTAATTTCAGCAGTCACATCATCACACATACCAGGCTGGTGATGTGATTGATGAGAGATAAGTAGAAATAATGCTTTAATTTGTATACATTTGGTCTGTTCTTTCAAACAGAAAATAAAGGACTCTGGCACAAAATCTTGTGCTCCAGATAGACAAACAAGGTCAGGAGTAACAAGAAGCAGAAAATTGTAGTGGCTGGTTTTGCAGAGAGACTGACCAAGCCAATATATGTATACAATAGCAGTTCCCAGTGGTTACTACAGCTTCTATGTTTTTTTTTTTACTTTGTAACTGAAATGATTTATTGTTTACATACTTTACATATTTCAGTTGTTTAAAAAAAAAAAAAAAAAACATAATTTTGGAGCTTTTCTCCTTGGGTCTCCACTGAAAATGGGCCACTAGCCCAGTTGGACCAACCCGGTTAACAAATGTCAGTAAATAAAAATAAATTAACCACTTGTATTGCATTTCCTGATTAAGTATTAACTCAGTATGAATTCCATTGAAAAGTCAGCACATTGTTCATACATGCACCTGCTTACAACTGCTTAATAACTACAAGTGTACAAAAAAAATAAATAAATAATTTACCTTTATCTGCAAAAGAGCAACATTGTTTAAAGTCTTTAAGGGGATGAGGGTGTTTTATAGGACATAGACATAGTGGTAGACACATTATAAACACAAGTACAAAATAAAAACTTTGTAAAGGAACTGAATACCATTGGCATGACTGTAGAAAACAGCTGTATAGGAGAAATAGATGGAGTATATCAAGGTAGCGGAAGAAGGGGGTAGTGGACATCACAAAAGAGCAAGAAATTCATCTCAACCCCACGTGCAAAAATGGGAAAAAGGGGGTTATGAATGGATGGAATATGCTGAAAGGAAAGAAAGAGGAAGCAAGCCACCCTTTGTAGGATACCAGCTAAAATATATTGAAAATATAATGAGCAGAATAAAAGATGGAAGTGGTAAGCTTGTAAGGAGTCAGAAAGGAATTTTAGAAATAATAGAAGAGTATGTAAGAAAAATATAAAAGAAGGGTAGAAGCAGGGGAAATATATGGGGAGTGGAATACATGGCAGTGAAATAAGCAACGTGCTAGAGAAGTATGTTAACATAAAGGAATCTGATACAGCTGTAAGTAAAGGTAGGAAAACCACAATACTGTGATAGATGGAGTATGATATGAGTTGTACAAAAATGGAAAAAGAGGAAAGAAGAATGTTTCTTAAAAACTATGAATGAATGGAAGAAAAGGGAATACAGAATGAGAGGATATGCATGGATGTTATAAAAATATTATGGAAAAGGGGAGAAAGAAGTATGTAATTGGAAACCTGTTAATTTATGTTGATTGTAAATTAATGATGACAAGATATCAGAAGAGGTTTGAGATAGCGATTAAAGAAGTAGTACAACATAGAGCATATGGAGTGAAAGGAAGAAAGACTAAGGGAATGCTAATATTGATAAGAGAAGTAGTGGATGACAGTAGAATGGGAATTGTAGAAGGAAGACTAGTTGTATGCAATATCAAGGAGGCATATGATTACATTAGACATGATCAGATATGGGGCATATTAGAGAATACACACAACGGCCAGCAATGAATGTTCCAAATGATTTATTAGAAACGTGACATAGGATATAAAGATATATCCAGCTCCAAACCGGTTTCGGTTGCCCCTTCTTCAGTGGAGCATAGAAAATAAGGGAAAAAGCCAACAAATGCACCTGATACTATTTATAGTATCAATTAAACAAAAATCATCCAATCAAAATGCAATATAGTGGTCTGATAAGACTTTAAACACCGGAGTGCAGTATAATGGTCTAATAAGACCTTAAACACCAAAGGTACGATATATGCCTTCAAAAATGGAAAAATAAATGTACACATGAAAATCACAATGTAATACATGGTTAGAAAAACTGCATATTAATAAAAATTATATATAGCACCAAATAATGCATTCCCGTGTGTATAAAATATATATGAAGACCAATGTATATTGGTTTGGTCAGCAAGGTACAGTACCTATCTGAATAGACTAAAGATGGTCATTAATACCAGGGGGGAATAATGCACCCAAATGTACAATCCAATATTTTTCTTTTTGTGTCAAAATATTCTCCCATCCTTGTTGGTGATTTCTGTCACCAACTATCCGATCAATAATAGTGAACTTAAATTTGGCCGTGGGATGTTTAACTGTGTGTTGGTAAAGGGCATTGGTGATTTTCTTATTTCTGATGTTGCTCCTATGTTCCCCAATTCTAATTTTTAATGGCCGAGAGGTTTTTCCTACATAAAACGCGGAACATTGACAAGTGGCAAGATATATCACCCAACTCATTGAACAGTTCGCAAAAAACTTTAGATCATATACCTTGCTAGTATTAGCACTGCTAAAAGATTTCGTTTTGTTAATGTCAGTACATGACATACAATGTCCACAAGGAAAAGTACCAATCAATTCTTTGCCCGTCATAGTTAATTGTTTATACCGGGCACCTCCACTACCATGATGTTTGAAATGTGAGAAAATAGAACTTAAAGTTTTGCCCCTTCGGTAAGAAAATTGGCAACGTGTCCCCAGATGTTGTCTGAGAATCTCATTAGCCATCAAGATATTCCAATTTCTGTCCACAACCCCTCTGATAATCTGATTATTTCTGCCATATGTAGTAACTAATCTCAAGACCGTATCACCTTTTTGTTTTTTCTCACGGTCCTGATATTCTAAAAGCTGGTTCCTAGTTAGTTTATCAGACCAATATTTGGCAGATCTGATATCAAAATCAGAATACCCTCTATCAAGGAATCTATTCACAAGATCCGAACTGGCTAGCTCATAATCCTCCTGACTGGAATTAATTATTTTGATACGGCGAAACTGTGATTTAGGGATGTTCCGGACAGTGTGGCGGGGATGCATGCTTGAGGCATGTAGCAATGTATTGTATTCAGGATATTTCCTGTATATTTTGGTGCCTAGTGTGTTATCAGGCTTTCTATACACATTAACATCCAAAAATTCAATGGTGGTCCTATTGCTATTGACTGTAAATTCAATGCCCCAAATATTGCTGTTCAGATACTCCACAAATTCTTTAAGATATTCCGTATCTGCCCGCCACACCATCCAACAATCATCAAGATATCTACGCCAGATATCCATTTCTACAATGTAAATGTTATGAGCAGTGTCATATATCAGATATTCTTCCAAATAGGCCATAAAAAGGTCTGCATATATAGGGGCAAATGATGCCCCCATTGCAGTGCCTTGTAACTGCCAATAGCATTCGCCTTGAAAAAAGAATATATTTTTATTCAGAACATGCTCACACATACAAATCAAAAGTGTATTGAATCCAGGAGGATATAAATTAGATTTTTCAAGCCAAAACTGTAGTGCTTGAAGACCCGCCCAATGTGGGATACTGGTGTATAATGATTTTACATCTAATGTACAAAGCAACCAGTCCGATTCAATTTCCGTCTCTGCTATAATTTGTAAAAATTGTGTGGTGTCCTTGATTCTGGCTCTCACATGGACAAGCAATGGTTTCAAGTATTCTGTCAAAAAGGCTGAAAGTGGTTCCGTTAATGAACCATGACCAAACACAATAGGTCGGCCAGGTGGGGAGGTCAAAGATTTATGTATTTTAGGAAGTAAATATAGTATCTGTTTAGTTGGATCTTTAACCGTCAAATGTTTGACAATGGTAGTAGATAAAATACCATTCTCAACTGCACTACTCAGGAAATTATCTATCTCTGTTTTAAAAGTAGTAGTGGGATCAATGTCCATTTTCATATAGCATTTATTATCAGATAACTGTCGTAACCCTTCCTGTGTGTAGTAATCCATATCCAAAACCACTACTGCCCCACCTTTGTCTGCCTTAACAATTGCTATATCATTATTATTTTTCAATTCCTCAAGCGCCTGTCTTTCAGTCTCATGAATATTATCTTTAAGAATGTTGAAGCCATAAGGTGGAAAATGTAAGTCCCTAAGTACAGCCTGTTGAAAAGCTGTAACATGCGTATTGGCAGGGGGTTGGAATGTAGATTTAAGGAACCTAAACTCAGTAGATCTTTGAGCTATACTATTAACACTATCAGAAAAAAATATCTTTAAATTCAAACAGCGGCAAAATTCCAAAACATCATCATGGATAATAAATGCTATATGAAAATGGACATTGATCCCACTACTACTTTTAAAACAGAGATAGATAATTTCCTGAGTAGTGCAGTTGAGAATGGTATTTTATCTACTACCATTGTCAAACATTTGACGGTTAAAGATCCAACTAAACAGATACTATATTTACTTCCTAAAATACATAAATCTTTGACCTCCCCACCTGGCCGACCTATTGTGTCTGGTCATGGTTCATTAACGGAACCACTTTCAGCCTTTTTGACAGAATACTTGAAACCATTGCTTGCCCATGTGAGAGCCAGAATCAAGGACACCACACAATTTTTACAAATTATAGCAGAGACGGAAATTGAATCGGACTGGTTGCTTTGTACATTAGATGTAAAATCATTATACACCAGTATCCCACATTGGGCGGGTCTTCAAGCACTACAGTTTTGGCTTGAAAAATCTAATTTATATCCTCCTGGATTCAATACACTTTTGATTTGTATGTGTGAGCATGTTCTGAATAAAAATATATTCTTTTTTCAAGGCGAATGCTATTGGCAGTTACAAGGCACTGCAATGGGGGTATCATTTGCCCCTATATATGCAGACCTTTTTATGGCCTATTTGGAGGAATATCTGATATATGACACTGCTCATAACATTTACATTGTAGAAATGGATATCTGGCGTAGATATCTTGATGATTGTTGGATGGTGTGGCAGATACGGAATATCTTAAAGAATTTGTGGAGTATCTAAACAGCAATATTTGGGGCATTGAATTTACAGTCAATAGCAATAGGACCACCATTGAATTTTTGGATGTTAATGTGTATAGAAAGCCTGATAACACACTAGGCACCAAAATATACAGGAAATATCCTGAATACAATACATTGCTACATGCCTCAAGCATGCATCCCCGCCACACTGTCCGGAACATCCCTAAATCACAGTTATCAAAAGAATTAATTCCAGTCAGGAGGATTATGAGCTAGCCAGTTCGGATCTTGTGAATAGATTCCTTGATAGAGGGTATTCTGATTTTGATATCAGATCTGCCAAATATTGGTCTGATAAACTAACTAGGAACCAGCTTTTAGAATATCAGGACCGTGAGAAAAACCAAAAAGGTGATACGGTCTTGAGATTAGTTACTACATATGGCAGAAATAATCAGATTATCAGAGGGGTTGTGGACAGAAATTGGAATATCTTGATGGCTAATGAGATTCTCAGACAACATCTGGGGACACGTTGCCAATTACAGAAGGGTAAAACTTTAAGTTCTATTTTCTCACATTTCAAACATCATGGTAGTGGAGGTGCCTATAAACAATTAACTATGACGGGCAAAGAATTGATTGGTACTTTGGACATTGTATGTCATGTACTGACATTAACAAACGAAATCTTTTAGCAGTGCTAATACTAGCAAGGTATATGATCTAAAGTTTTTGCGAACTGTTCAATGAGTTGGGTGATATATCTTGCCACTTGTCAATGTTCGCGTTTTATGTAGGAAAAACCTCTCGGCCATTAAAAATTAGAATTGGGGAACATAGGAGCAACATCAGAAATAAGAAAATCACCAATGCCCTTTACCAACACACAGTTAAACATCCCACGGCCAAATTTAAGTTCACTATTATTGATCGGATAGTTGGTGACAGAAGTCACCAACAAGGATGGGAGAATATTTTGACACAAAAAGAAAAATATTGGATTGTACATTTGGGTGCATTATTCCCCCCTGGTATTAATGACCATCTTTAGTCTATTCAGATAGGTACTGTACCTTGCTGACCAAACCAATATACATTGGTCTTCATATATATTTTATACACATGGGAATGCATTATTTGGTGCTATATATAATTTTTATTAATATGCAGTTTTTCTAACCATGTATTACATTGTGATTTTCATGTGTACATTTATTTTTCCATTTTTGAAGGCATATATCGTACCTTTGGTGTTTAAGGTCTTATTAGTCCATTATACTGCACTCTGGTGTTTAAAGTCTTATCAGACCACTATATTGCATTTTGATTGGATGATTTTTGTTTAATTGATACTATAAATAGTATCAGGTGCATTTGTTGGCTTTTTCCCTTATTTTCTATGCTCCACTGAAGAAGGGGCAACCGAAACCGGTTTGGAGCTGGATATATCTTTATATCCTATGTCACGTTTCTAATAAATCATTTGGAACATTCATGTGTATTAGTAGTTTGGTTGGCCGTGCATTGCTCTACGTGAGAGGTTTGGTGTGGTTGTGCATATTAGAGAATCCCAGAGAAGTGATAGTGATCATTAGAGATGCATACGAGAGAACTTGTGTATGTGTATAGAATATTAATTAAGGATAAGAGGTTCATAGGTTAGTACTAAGCTAACTGCCCTTGCAAGCCATTTTAAGCCTAGCCAATTATCCCTTGTGAGACTCAAACCCTGCACCTTGTGTTTGTAAGATAAACACCTTAGCCATTAAGCCACCCTCCCAACTTATAAATAGGGAATAAAAGCAAGGTGGAGAAGGGCATAAACAGGGCTGCCCAATGAGTGCATTATTATTCTGTTCAGTTACTCATGCTGTTTTAGGGGAGAATAGTGAGAGTGGGAAAGGTAGTAGGACTAGTGTATTATGGTTACTTATGTTTACCTATAAATCTGAAGTATGCAGATAATTTAGTGGTGAAGCAGTATAAATGGAAGTAATTTGACATGGTGAATACAGTGTAAAATAATGCAAACTGATAGCAAAACAGGATGGGAGATTATCTCAGTGAGTTAGGAAGTAAGCAAAAATGAGTTCTACTGAATATGGGAAAATGTTGTCACAGCTGACTAAGGAATGAAGATCAAAGGGAATCCCGTATGTTGGAATAACCAAGGCTGAGATAGGACCCATCTTTGGTGCGGTTTTAACTCTGTTTGCTGAACCTGGAGAGAGCCGGATAGTGGATGTAAGTGCAGAACATGGAGCAGACTAACTCATTACATCCCCAGATGGTGTTAAAGTAATGTAGCTTGAACAGTGGAAACTAGAGCTTGAGCTGGAAGTGAAACACACTGAAGCAGCCAAAAGAATGTAACAGCTTGAGCTGTAAGGACAGCAAGAGTAACGAGGAAGAGGAAGAGCAGAGTGGCTAAAGCCGCACAGAAGAAAAGCAAGCAATAGCATAAACTGGTCATGGCAAAGAAAAGAGAGCAGCAATTTTAGCATGAGAAGGAGCTTCTCACCCTTCACCACATGCACATTAGTAGTAGGGGTGAAAACCCACCCTGAATGTCAAGGGTACTGCTACATTATGTCTTCACTATTAAGAGGGGAATCACTTTGTTTTATTCTGGCATTTGAGCATGTATGCAATTATCACCAAAATGACAAAGTGTTACAGGTGCGGTTTTTAAGCCTGCAGTAGTAAGACAATTTTTGTTGCCTTAACTACTTAAAAAATTAAAATGTACTTTTAAAGTATTTTAAACTAATCCCTGAAGATTATAGAACAGATTTAGAGAACGCAGAAGAAAAACAAAAGGTAGTGTTACAGAAAAAAATACACTTACTTTACTAGTTGGGTGAGTGAATGTCACAACCGTCCTTTTAAAATCATGGGAGAACTTATGATAAGGGAGAAAGTACTCTACTTTGAGTGAGGACATGGTTATTTGGTTGGCAGATCACAAACGAAACACTGCTGTGGAAATTAGCAAAAGGGATGATCTTTTTTTTAGCTAGCAGAGCACAGCTGCAACAGTAAGCAATAACATCAACAGGCCATGGGGGAGGGGGGGAGCTGGGTGTATCCCTTCAGCTCTGGTGGAGGCTGGAACTGGAGAAGAGATTGCCTGGTTAAGATGAGTGGGTGGGTTTAGGAGGCATGTCTGACCTAGAACTTCAGATAAATGCTTTCTCTCAGGCCACACCTAATGAATCACCTTGCCTACAGTGCTAATGCCATCCCTCTTGCCAGCATATATGTCACTGCCAGCTGACAGCTTTGCTCTCTTCTTCCCCTGGATGACAACAGTGTTCTCAGCTGGGGGTAATTTTAGTGAGATTGGGATTTTCCAGTTCCCTTCACTTCCATTGGTCAGTAGAGGGGAAGGCAGGGAAGCCATAGGAGAACAGCTGATGGTCAGTTGCGACAGAGAACTAAAGAAAGAAAGTGTATATAGTCTAACAAAAGGTAAGGGTGCTTATTCATGTTCAGCACTAATCTGCAGACAGCAAGGCAAGGTCATGTCACTGTTATGAGAAAGGTAATGTGATGGAGTTGCTAGGTAGGAGGAAGAAACACAAAGTCCACCATGTTAACATAATGAAGCCCTACAGTGTTAGACATTTGTACTCAGTATCTCAGTATTTTGCAGTATATTACATCAGTAATCAGAGGTGGATCGTGTGATGGAGCTTCTCAGTGTCGTTTGTCCTGACACTTTAAATGAAGTTGTCTTGCCACAGCCATTGTCCTTGATCCATGCACAGGAACGTCATGAACCAGTACGTAATTTGGGAACATGTTTACTGCTAAGGCAGGGGTATGCCCAATTGTTAGAGTACTGTGGGACAGAAGGACCTAGAGGCCCGTTAGCCGGATTTCGTACAGAGTGCCTTAGCATATCAAGCAAGCCATGCAGAAGGAACTACAGGAGATACTGGATTTGGGGGTGATCTAGGAATGCAGCAGTCCCTTGGTCCCTCTGGTAGTGCTGGTACCCAAAAGACTGGGGTACCAGATTTTGTGTAGACTGTAGAAAATTATAAAGCCATGCAGAGAAAAATACATAACCCCCATGTCCAAAGAAAAAACGAAAGATTTGCATGTAGGCAAACTATCTGACGGCTGTTGCACAAGGTACAGATATTAAGGAAAAGTATGGCTTTTCTTTTTTTTTCATCCCATTTAAGTTGAATGAATTCACCAAGATGCTCTTTAGGATAAAAATAAATGCTGCAGCAACTTTTCTGATGAGGCAGAATACATTCTGGCAGGAGCCAGAGACTTCCATTGCCTATACAGATGATATTGTTGTCTGTAATTCATTCTTGGCAGGAGCATATTCAGCATGTTAGAGAAGTGCCAAGCAGATGATTGAAAAGGGTAGGGATAACTACCAAGACAAACAAATACCTGGTAGAAATGACAGAAGTATTTTGTATTGGTTATCAGGTGATTATCGACAATATTTGGCTAGACCCTGCTAATGCAGAAGCTGTATAGGCATAGCCTCCCCTTGTTACCAAAAAGCAGGCAATGGCATTCTCCGTACCATAGGGGAATATAGAAGCGTTGTCCCTCACCTTATCATCAGTTACCCTAGACAGAAAGATTGACCAAATTCTTTCTGAGATTTTTAAGACAAGTGGTTCTCTGTTAGATTATGTAGGGTGTGGTAGAGGGTGGCATAAAAGTTAAGGTCTTTACCTCACAGGTACGAAGTCCAGGGTTTGATTCTGACCTCTTGTTATTGGATAGGCTTGTAGTAGTCTGCAGACTGATAGCCTAGTATTTGTCTGTAAACATATGAAAATGATGGATAAAACAAAAGAGATTGAATACTTTTCAAAAAAAGTGAAAAATAGTGTAAAAATGCATTGGGAACATGGAAAGAGGACAGTTTTTGAAATGGATGTATGTTTAGATAGAAAAGGATGTGATATAATTAAAATGTAAGTTGCACTCAGAAAGATACTTTGAAATCATTGAAATCTGTAAGTAGCAGAAAGAAAATAGCTATTTAAGATAAATGTAAAATATAAGTATTATGTCTGAAATTTTACTTAGAAATGAAAGTTTTTTATTTAACTAAAGGGCAGCTGTACAACATGCTGATTGGTGAAAGTACCATTTGTTTTTAATAACGGTTCTAAGACAGTAGGGGAAGGAAGAAGGGCAAATGTAAAGGAATGAAGAATGAAAAACAAAACAATTGTATTTATATAACTGAAACTAATAGGCAATAAAATGTAAAATTAGCCATGGTAATGCATGCACTAGGTGTAGGATTGAATACAGAGTTAAAGATACAAGAATGCTGACTAAAAGCAGGATAGATCGCAAGATTCACAAGAGAGTTTACTGGAAACACTGATCAAAGAAGGTAAGTTAAATGCATGCATATGGGAAGACATTTTAAAAATCATTCTAATTAGCACATACCAGTCAGAAAATAACTATTTCATTTTATTCATCTCTTATCAGACTCATCATGCAATATAATGCCCCCTTCAGCATGTGCCTGCCCAAACATATGCAACAGTTGGAATGCCCACAGAGGTTCCTTATCAGGGGAATCCAGGATATAAACACATTGTCCTGTACGGATTGCCTTAAAGCGCAGTCTCTATACTCTGTCTCCTACAGGTTAATGAGAGGTGATCTATGCCTGGCATACAGTGCATCCAAGGATCCAGCTCTGATTGGCCTTTTGCAAATCTGCAAAACGAACAGCATCAGAACCACTAGATCCAAGACTTTAAATTTTGCTTGTGACATAAATAAGACATGTTGGTGAGACAGATCTTTGTCTCACAGGAACGCTATGTTCTGGAACAGGCTTCCCATCTATGTGAAGCAGAGTCCATCCCTAACACTATTTAAGTATAACCTTGACCAATGGATGGGAAATCAGAAATTCACCACTGGTCTGGTCTCCATGTCTCTGATAAACAGAGGCAGACAGTAATTCCCAAACTATCATACCCACCATAACCTCTAGAAACTTCCTAACTAACATATACCCCATCTTTATAAGCATCCATAATACATAGGGACACAGTTGAGTTGGATTGTACGGCTAGGCTTAT
>NC_056727.1:168242913-168247913 GCF_019279795.1 Protopterus annectens
AAAAAGAGACTTAGGGATTTTCTTCTTCTCCCTCAGCATACGCCTTTGGCTATACCTCCTGTTCTAGACATTGTTGATGATGTTTTTTCAGAATCTAGTATGACTCCTGATTCTGTGCCTCTGGCTCCTAGTAAGCCAGACAGATACTACAGGGTTCCTGACTCCCACAAATTCCTTTTCAAAAACCCTACTGCTGATCCTGAAGCCATTTCTCAGGGTCCCAAGGGCATTAAGGCCTCTTCTGCTAAAAATCGTACCCCTTCTGATAGAGATTCCAGGGCGCTGGATAGATGGGGTAAGAAGGTTTACACGTCTGCAACCTTGGCTATCGGGTATTTAAACTGTCAATTTCATATGTTTAAATATCAACAGCATGTCATGGAACTACTTAAACAGAAAATAATATTGATCTCTGACTGTGTGGAAAATAAAGAGTTGCAGGATTTATTACATTCAGCTGAACAAGTTGGAAAACATACTTTGCAATGTGGTTTCGATTCTCTGGAGGCCTCTTGCAGGGCTGCTGTAACTGGATCTGTGATAAGAAGGCATGCTTGGCTCAAAGAGCAAAATCTGCCTGACCATGTTAAAGTAAAATTGTTGGATGCTCCTTTACAACAGGACAGTCTCTTTGGTAATAAGGCTGAAGAAGTTTTAAAAAAGATGGAAGATAAAGCTAAATCTATGCAAACTGTGAAAGATTTCCTACAAGTGCAGCCTCCCAGATTTTGTAAGCACTGACCTACTAAGAACTGGTCCTTTCCAGTTCCCTCGAGAGCCGCTCAAGTCAAATCCAGACATTCCAAAGACTCCAGGCTTCAGTCGCAAGGAACTTTTAGAACAAAACAATGGGGTGCCTCCACCTTCAAATCTGAAAGCAACAAGGCACCTCCCTATGGTAAACAGTCTCAATGACTTTCCTCTACAATCACCAAGCACTTACCTTTTGGTCGCCCTTTTGGGGGGAAAACTGACACTTCATGCACGAAACTGGCAACTGATTATCCAGGACAATTGGGTTTTAAATATAGTATCCCAGGGATACAGATTTCATTTTCACATGTTGCCAATCCTAAACGGATGGCCAGATCTGCCTCCAAATCAGTGGCAGAGGCCCAGAAACAAGTTCTGTCCTTCATGAATATGGGGGCTATTCAACCAGTACCAGAAGAGGAAAAGGGACAAGGTTTCTATTCAAGACTTTTCCTGGTACCCAGAAAAGACAAATCATGGCGTCCAATTCTGGACTTATCTACTCTAAATACATTTCTGGACATTCTATAATTCAAGATGCTGACTCTTCAACAGTTACTACCTATGCTAGGCAAAGATGCCTGGTTGGTAACTCTAGACTTTAAAGAGGCTTACCTGCATATCCCAATCAGGGAATCTTGCAGAAGATACCTCCGCTTCAAAGCAGGCTACTTGCATTACCAGTTCTCTGCACTCCCCTTTGGCTTATCTACTGTGCCCACTGTCCTCACAAAGTGCCTGGCTCCAGTAATCGCATTTTGCAGGCAAAGAAATATTCAAATATATCCATACCTGGACGATTGTCTAATTCAGGCAGAAAACAAGGACATTCTTCTAAAGCATCTGGCATTTGTAAAAAGGGTTCTAACTTGTCTAGGGTACACCATAAAAGAAAAGAAGTCACAACTGGTACCCTCTCAAAAAATTACATTCCTGGGTGCAAGCCTGAATACAACTGTCCAGATGACTTACCTTATGCCAGAAAAGCAAATTCAGTTGGTGACTTACTTCAAACAGGAGGCCACAAAAACCCTATCTGCAAGGAAAATTCTGCAAGCCTTGGGGTTCATGGCCTCCTGCATTCTTCTAATTCCATATGCAGGACTGCATATGAGGAAACTTCAGTGGTACTTAAAAAGTTTATGGAGTCAACATTGTCACAGCCTGGAAACAATGATTTCTATTATACCTTGCCTGCAACTAGAGTTCCTATGGTGGGCAGAAGCCTGCCACCAAAACAAGGGACTGTCATTCACTACACTCCCTGCCACCCAAACCCTAACTACAGACGCATCAGACTATGCTTGGGGGGCTCATCTGGCAGGGAAGTGCATTCAGGGCAAATGGAGCCCAAATCAAATGCTCCTACATATCAATCAAAAAGATATGCTAGCTGTACAGAATGCTCTGACAGCCTTCAAGGACTACCTTCATCCAGGACAGCTACTGATAAAGACAGACAACACCACAGTCATGTGGTACTTAAACAGGCAGGAGGGTACACATTCCTACCCCCTTTGCAGACTAGCCATGGCATTGTGGAACTCGGCCTTGACTTACCAAATACAACTACACGCTCAATTCCTGCCAGGAAAGTTAAATACTCTGGCAGACGAACTAAGCAGAAATCTTATGGACCCGCACAAATGGAAACTGGAACCACGTTTTCAACATGTTGACACACAAATGGGGGAGCCCAGACATAGATTTTTTTGCCTCACCCCAGAACTATCAGTTGGACAAATTCTGCACAAGAATTAATCACAAAAAAGCTTGGAAAGTGGATGCTCTCTCATTCAGCTGGAAAAAACCTATCAGTCTATGCTTTTCCCTCTCTGCCTCTGCTCTCCAAAGTCCTACTAAAAGTCAGACAGGACAAACCAAAAATGATTCTGATTGCTCCAGACTGGCCTCGCCAACACTGGTACCCACTCCTGCACAATGTGCCACACCTTCCTCCGTGGCACCTGCCGCAGGCACCTTACCTATGTCTCAGCAGAACAACCAAATTCTGTACACTCAGCTCCAAACTTTGAATCTTGCAGCGTGGCTAATCAACTAATTTCACCGTTGACATCTCTCAGCAAACCTATGATAGATGTCATTTTGGAGGCTAGAAGGCCTACTACTAGAAAATCTTATGCTGACAAATGGAAAAGATTCTGTGCCTGAAACCAGTCACAAGGAATAAGCACAGCAATGCCCAATATTCCTCAGATTCTGCAGTACTTAACTGAGATGCTTCACAAGGGCCTATCTTTCTCTTCCATAAAAATCCATGCCTCTGCCATTTCAGCTCATTACAAAACAGAACCTCCCCTCTCCTCTCATCCTCTGCTAAAGCAGTGTCTCAGAGGGGCCAAACATTTAAGACCTCCCAGGAGAGCACCAACTCCTGCATGGGACCTCAATTTTGTTTTAGAAAAACTCACTCTACCTCCTTTTGAGCCAGCTGATAATGTGGACCTAAAATTTCTCTCTTGGAAAACAGCTTTCCTTTTAGCAGTCACTTCAGCTAGAAGGATTTCAAAATTTCAGGCTCTTATGGCAGTGGAGCCTTTTATTATTTTCCATCCGGACAGGGTGGCTCTCAGGACCAATCCATCCTTTATGCCTAAGGTGGTATCCAGTGTGGCTCTTAATCAGACCATTCATCTGCCAACTTTCTTTCCGAATACACAGAACAAGGGTGAGCGGATTCTGCTTTCATTGGATGTGCTCAGGCAACTTAGATTTTACTTAAGCAGGACAAAATCTCTAAGAAAATCTGAACAACTATTGGTGGCATTTGCTGCAGGGGCAGAGGGAATGGCTATTTCAAAGTAGACTATTTCCAGAGGGATAAGCCATTGTATTCATTTCTGCTATATGCACCATGATAAACCTGTCCCCGAGGGGATCAGATCTCATTCCACCAGGGCTGCATCTACTTCTGCAGCCTTTCTCAGAGGGGTTCCTACCAGAGATATTTTAGAAGTGCTACCTGGAGCTCTCTTCATACGTTCACCAAACATTACCATTTACCTCTCTTCTCTAAATCCAGAGCTGGCTTTGCCACTGCTGTCCTGCAGGGCCTTATAGCTGCTCCTAATGCTGTATAAATCCATCCTCCCAACCATAGCTTTGGGATTCTACCCAAATGTAATGACTGCAACAGTGAAACACAAAGAACATAGTACAGTTGTGTACACTTACCATAAATGTAGATGTTCGAGTGTATTCACTGTTGCAGTCCTGGTTACCCACCCTCCAGCCTCCTGTTTTTTTCTTACTATACCTCTCCTTTCTTTTACTATGCTTTTAAAAGCCTTTTTGGTGTATTTGCTTTTGTTTGGAGGTATATTTTTTGTGTTTTAAATTATATACACACACACACACATACATATATATATATATATAGATATATATATATATATATATATATATATATATATATATATATATATATATATAAATTGCTCCCCATTTGCGGGGCACCTGACATCTGGGGCAAGAAAAACTGATGTAATGGCGTCGGCTGCATGTTTTATACCCCTGACGACCTAACATCATGGAAGAAGGGACAGCAACTGACGCAGGACCCAAGACTTGGTTAATCAGGCCAAATGAGGGCAACCTGCCAGCAGATTACCCAAATGTAATGACTGCAACAGTGAATACACCCGAACATCTACATTTATGGCAAGTGTACACAACTGTACTTTTCCATTTCTTCCTGTCCTCTGCATCTTGCTCTGTCACACCAACTGCCTGCATGTCCTCTCTCACCACGTCCATAAACCTTATCTTAGGCCTTCGTCTTTTCCTCTTACCTGGCAGCTCCATCCTTAGCATCCTTTTCCAATATACCTATCATCCCTCCTCAGCACATGTCCAAACCAACGCAATCTCACCTCTCTGACTTTGTCTCCAAACCGTCCAACCTGAGCTGACTCTCTAATATACTGATTCCTAATCCTGTCCATCCTTGTCACACCCAATGCAAATCTTAACATCTTTAACTCTGCCACTTCCAGCTCTGACTCCTGCCTTTTTGTCAATGCCACCGTGTGCAACCCATACAACATAGCTGGTCTCACTACCCTCTTGTAGACCTTCCCTTTCACTCTTACTGGTACCCATCTGTCACAAATCACTCCTGAAACTCTTCTCCACCCATTCCATCCTGCCTGTACTCTTCTCTTCACCTCTCTTCCACACTCGCCATTACTCTGAACTGTTAATCCCAAGTACTTAAACTCATCCAC